>NC_058410.1:83769156-83819616 GCF_002201575.2 Neomonachus schauinslandi | reverse complement strand
AAGGAAGGAAGGAAGGAAGGAAGGAAGGAAGGAAGGAAGGAAGGAAGGAAGGAAGGAAAGAGAAAGAAAGAAAGAAAGAAAGAAAGAAAGAAAGAAAGAAAGAAAGAAAGAAAGAAAGAAAGAAAGAAAAAAGAAAGAAAAAAGAAAGGGAGGGAAAGAGAGAGAGAAATGTCATTTTAGGAAATATTACATAAAATTTCATGGGAATTCTGTGATCATCAGCAAATCATTAACCAAAAAATAACAATTGATGTATTAAGAGACTTACTAAGAAGATTGATGTGACTAGTAAGATCAGAGTAGGAAACTTTTACCTTCAAAGTAAAAATTTACTCTCAGTTCAGTTCTTTGACTTTTTATAATGCTTAACAACAATACTGTCTTCTCATGGATCATTCTTTATTATCCCTTTCAAAGTAAAGACTCAAAAGCATTATATTTTTGTGGGGGAAAAACCATCCACTTTCATAAATCATGTAATTAATTTTGAAAATCTGATCCAAATTTTATATACAGAAACATGAAGGAAGAACAGCTGAATTCAAGTATTTTAATGTAATACATTACATGCATTCACCAGGATTAAAAAGCATATTTTTTTCCATATTCTTGAATTTGGTCTAAGTACAGTTACAAATACTGGTTTTAATTTCCAAGATGTAGGTGGCCTGGATTATGGGTTCCTTGGTGAGAGTTCCCGAATCAAAGTGGCTCTGTGATAACTGAGATCTCTTGGCTCCCTTCTGCTCATGGTGCTGGTTGTAGAAGCTGTCTCCTCAATATCTCTACCAGTGCTTTTTAATTCATATTCAGCACGTCCTAGATTCTCTGGCCCAGATAGCACAATTTGTAAGTGGCTTAGTGACGTTACTCAAAGTAATGCCAGTTGTCTCTTCTTCTGTTCTGCTTTTATGTTTTTATAGTTGTCACTCATTGTGTAACCCTTTAGCTAAGCATTTGAGAAAAGCCTCTGCCCTTTAGAACTCTGCTGTGAGTATTCTTCGTGGTACATGCAAATAGAAAGCATTTTCTTTGCCCTCGAATTATTTACAAGCTCATTTTCGACTTAGTAAAAGGCAGAGGGCTATCTTGTCTTTTTATAGAACTTTACAGTTTACAATGCCTTTCAGGCTTACAATCTCATGAGTGCAAAATTATTGGAAGCTCTTAAAATAAAAGCCCGATCATATTAGGAAGGATGAGGAATGCATTAACTGAGGAAGGATTCCTGAGGAAAATTAGCTTTAGAGTTAATTATAATATAAACATATGTTCTTTATTTCCCAAAGTTTCCATAAAATTAATATATTCTTTTTTTTTTTAGATTTTATTTATTTATTTGACAGAGAGAGAGAGAGCACAAGCAGGGGGAGCAGCAGGCTCCCTGAGGAGCAGGGACCTGAGCCGAAGGCAGTCACTTAACCAACTGAGGCACCCAGGCACTCCAAAATTTAATATATTCTTAATAATTTTCCTTTCTTTCCATTCAGAAAATAATTGTGAGAATTAAATACAGTTGTAAAGAGCCAAATAGTTCAAATCTTGCATACATATCACCTGAATTTTAATCTTTAAAACAACCTGTTTTTAGTAGCAGACTATGCTAACATCTGTCTTGTTCATTCTTAGTTATGTCCTACACATTTCCCCAAGGTAAAAAGAGTCATTATTTTTGTTTCAAGTTTTCCCCTTTTTTTCCACCATTAAATTTTTGGGTCAGTAGTGCCTGAAACCAACAATTGTTCCCCCACTGAACTTAAGTGGCTACTGTTTTTATTCCCACCGAGCACGGGCAGTGATGTTTATGTGATGCCAGACATTTCATTTACTCCATAAACATTTATCAAGTGGCTATCAATAACTAATAAGAATGGTGAATACTTGTTCAGCCCATATTATGTGACTGGTCCTGTGTAAAACACTTAATGTGCATTATCACACTGAACCCTCTCAACAATTCTGTGCAGTTGCTAGGAGAGTTTATGATATACAGTAATTATCTCTTGATTTTCAAGGAAAAAACAAAGGCTGAGAGAAGTTTAAGCCACTTGCCCAAAGTCAAGCAGCTAATAAGTGGCAGAGAGAATTTGAATGTTTTGTCTATGCCCGGAGTCTTAGTCCTTGCTCTCAGCTGAATATTTGTGTCCCCCTAAAATTCATATTTTTTTTACCTAGTGGCCAATATGGTGGTATTAGGAGGTGGGGCACTTGGGAGGTGACTAGGTCATGAAGGTAGAGCCCTCATGAATATTGTGCCCTTTCAACCATGGGGAGGTCACAGTAAGAAGACAGCTGTCTACAAGGACTTGGGTCCTCACCAGTGACTGAATCTTCCAGCTCCAGGATTGTGGACCTCCTGGCCTCCAGAGTCTGAGAGATAAATGTCTGTTCTTTATAAGACACCGAATTTACAGTATTTTTGTGATAGTGGCCTGAATGGACTAGGAGAGTCCTTAACCATTGTACTACATGGTCTGGGTATGTTTAAAGTGCCGTTAATTGTTAGTTAAATGTATAGTTATCTATAAATATCCAGAATATCCAGTGTCAGTTGTTAGTATTTTGTCATTATTATAGAAGTTTCTATAACTAGAAAAATACTTAATTTGGATTTCATTTTCCTTTATAGGGATATAAAGGGATGTATAGGGATAAAATGTATATTCACATAATTTTACACATTAAGACTGAGTTAATGCACACCACTCTTTTTTCTTCTTCAACTGTATGCCTTTATTGTATTTTAGTCCTATTTTACTTGTCAGGAAAGTGGAACATCAAGAGTAACTTGCCCAAGTTCACATTTAGTAAGGGCAGTGCTGGAATTTGAACCTAGCGGTCGAGCTACAGAGTCTGTGCTCTAAGTGGGGCACGTCATCAGTGCTGGCCTGGGAAGTGACAGTCAGGCAGCTGTCTGGTGCCAGGACCATGATTCTGTACTGCAGCTCCAACAGCTTGGTGGACTAGTTCCTCATGCTGTCTTAAAATGTGCAAAAGCCCAAACCCAGTAGGATTGTATTTCTTGTTCATCTAACAAAAATGAGTCTTTGGGCATCTCTGGGTTCAGAAAATTCTCCTAGGTTTTTCTGTGGAGAAGAGAGTAGGTGAAGAAGGGATCATATCTCAAATTATATAGTCTTGTCAGTCATGTTCAGAATAGTACTCATTTTCCTCTGCACCACGTCACTGCTTTCTGAGCGCTGAAGAGGTTATCAAAAGAAGGAAAGATTTCCTTGGGATAGCTGAGAAGGAGTTGTAAAAAAGAAGTGAAGGAAGAAGAGAGCTAAAAGACTACTGTGTACATCCACGTGGGAGACTCCCTTTGGTCCATATTGTCCAAACTGTGTGTCATGAGGCACCAGCAGAAGAATTGTCCCAGGGAAGAAGCCAGCTTGAGTATAAGGAAAGTATCAGGCAGCTGTCTACAAGAGTCCCCTAATAGTGCTAAGTCTAGAACAAGTTGATTGTGTTGGGGAGAAGATAGGAAAGTGCTATCAGCAAGACATTTATATCTTGAGGACTGCTACTATATACTTATAAGAAAAATAGATTTCATTTGTTCTGTTCGCTGAATTGATTCATTTAGCCACAAAGATAAGGATAATTATAGATATTAATAAAGGCTGAGTTTATTGGATACGTTCTATGAGCCAGACTGGCACAATTCTAGCACTTTAAAATAGGTACCATCATTATCACCATTTTTTAGATGGAAACTCAGCTCAGAAAGATTAAATAATTTCCACGGGGTCACATAGCCAATAACTGGTAGATTCAGTGTGCTAGCATTTATATTCTTAGTCATGATACTGTGCTGTCATCTGCAAGTATCTTGATAGATTAGTTAAAATAATTCTACCTGCTATAAAAATTGACCTTAAAATGTAGTCTCAAGTTCAATAAAATTCTATTTGTTGTTCAATTAACAATTTAGGTCGGTCTTTAGAGTTGACAATCCACTCTCCATGCAGTGGTTTGGGCACCCAGGTTCTTTATATTTTATGCTTTTTTATTACCTGAATCCATAGGGCAGAAGGATAAAAGAAGAATAGAGAAAGTAAATATGTTTGCTTCTTAAAAGTCTTGTTCTAGAAGTGCCATACATCAGGAATCATATGACCATGCCTACATACTAGGGATGGGCACTGGGAACTATAATCCTGGCTTAGTATCAGTGTTCTACCATGGAAGGGAACGAGCAGCTGACTGGTTCTCATACACATGACTTAGAATTTCTTTCATTATTGAAGGGCATCTCAGCTCTTTCCACAGTTTGGCTATTGCAGGCATTGCTAATATGAACATTGGGATGCATGTGCCCCATCTTTTCACTACATCTGTATCTTTGTGGTAGATACCCAATAGTGCAATTGCTGGGTCATACAGTAGCTCTGTTTTTAACTTTTTGAGGACCCTCCACACTGTTTTCCAAAGTGGCTCTATCAACTTGCATTCCCACCAACAGTGTAAGAGGGTTCCCCTTTCTCCACAATCTCTTCAACATTTGTTTCTTGTCTTGTCAATTTTTGCCATTCTAACTGGTGTAAGGTGGTATCTCAATGTGGTTTTGATTTGAATTTCCCTGATGGCTAATGATGATGAACACTTTTTCATGTGTCTGCTAGCCATTTGTATGTCTTCTTTGGAGAAGTGTCTTTTCATGTCTTCTGCCCATTTTTTGACTTGATTATTTGTTTTTTGGGTGCTGAGTTTGAGAAATTCTTTCTAGATCTTGGATATCAGCCCTTTATCTGTAGTGTCATTTGCAAATATCTTCTCCCATTCTGTGGGTTGCCTCTTTGTTTTGTTGACTGTTTCCTTTGCTGTGCAGAAGCTTTTTATCTTGATGAAGTCCCAAAAGTTCATTTTGGCTTTTGTTTCCCTTGCCCTTGGAGACGTGTCTTGAAAGAAGTTGCTGGGGCCCATGTCGAAGAGGTTACTGCCTATGTTCTCCTCTAAGATTTTGATAGATTCCTGTCTCACACTGAGGTCTTTCATCCATTTAGAGTCTATCTTTGTGTATGGTGTAAGAGAATGGTCGAATTTCTTTCTTCTGTATATAGCTGTATTTCCCAGCACCATTTATTGAAGAGACTCTCTTTTTTCCATTGGATATTTTTTCCTGCTTTGTCAAAGATTAGTTGACCAAAGAGTTGAGGGTCCATATCTGGGTTCTCTATTCTGTTCCATTGGTCTATATGTCTGTTTTTGTGCCAGTACCATGCTGTCTTTGTGATCACTGCTTTGTAATATAGCTTGAAATCAGGCAACCTGATGCCCCCCACTTTGTTTTTCTTTTTCAACATTTCCTTGGTGATTCGGGCTGAGATTCCCTTCAACAGACGAATGGATAAAGAAGACGTGGTCCATATATACAATGGAATATTACTCAGCCATCAGAAAGGATGAATACCCAACCTTTGCATCAACATGGATAGAACTGGAGGAGATTATGCTAAGTGAAATAAGTCAAGCAGAGAAAGTCAATTACCATATGGTTTCACTTATTTGTGGAACATAAGGAATAGCATGGAGAACATTAGGAGAAGGAAGGGAAAAATGAAGGGGGGGAAAATCAGAGGGGGAGACAAACCGTGAGATTCATGCACCACCAGTGTAATCTGGGAGCCTCTTTATCCCAGTTTCAAAGCCTGTCAAATTCCAAACTGTCCCCACAATTTTATTCCTTCCTCAATTTAAAACTTTCCTGGCCTCTTCTGACTCTTGGAGTCCAGCTTCCTCTGTCCCATACCACGTAGACCACCACTGTGTGAAGCCATTTCTGTGCTTTTTAAAACAAAACAAAATTAAAATTTGTGTATGCCCAGCATGCTTGAGTCTCCTAGACTTCGGTGAGGAGAGTATTGGGAGCAAGCAGGGGACGAGAGAGGAGGGAGGTGGTTTGGAAGTGGTCATAATCACTAGGCACACAGTATTTTGCCATATTTTTTTTTCTCTTTTCTCTCTCTCGCCACCCTTAGTTATTTCTCCTGGATTCTGTCAATATCTCTAAATAACAAACAAATACATTTATGTCACTCTTCAAGTTACCTTATCAATATTAATTGATTTAGTCTTTAAAGCAGACCTATGAGATGTGTTCTACTATCCTTCTTTCTGTTTGTCTGTGAGGAAGCTAAAGTAGAATAAGTGGAGATTGGCAGAGCTAGGATTTGAACCCAGGCTGTTTGGCTGCAGAGTATGTCCTCTTAGCCACTAAATTATTCTGCCTCTCAATGGAGGCAGCTTCTTCACTAAGGAAAATTCTGGTACCAGCTCTTAAGGTAGAATTCTATTTTGTTAAGTTTATTTCTGACATTAAGCTAATTATCAATCTACCTCTTAAGTACTTGCTGTAGTTAATATAATTAAAACTTTATACTTTACCAAAAAGGTTAAAATGTGTTATGCAAACTGGCGTTGGCTATTACTTACACTTCATTTCTTAGACGCTCTATAACCCGTGCTCCTATTAGTTGTCCGGAGTGATAGAGGTGCCATTGATTATTTTAACTACAGGAGATTTATTCGTAATTTTCCCTAGTATTCTTTTGCTGATTAGAATAACGATTTTGACAGAGGTACTTAGTTTTGTATACCTTGTCTATGTACACCCATAAAGCACACAGCCATATCCCAGTGTGGTAACCTCTTTAGTTCTTTAGACTTGTTATGGGCTTGTCACACAAATTAGGGCCCAGAAGTAAGCCCGACAACCCCTAAGATTTTGCTGCTGCTACTTTGTCCATAGAATCGAGCTACCAGTATCAGCTTTTGTTCTTTTTTTCTGAAAATCCATTGTTTTTTGTGCTGAGTGTCATGTTCAAACATTAAACAGCTAAGGAAGCTCACAAACCTATATACCCAAGTAGGAAGGGGGAAAAATTATGTGTTGGGATTGTGCATCCAAATAGTCCCCAGTCAATTCCTAAGATAGGCAATACGATATGGAAAAAATAAATACTTCCACTTCAGATGCCTAGCTAAAGTTTTGTTTAAAATTTTTAAACAGTAGTTATGTGTCACTTTATAATTTTTGACAGAACACAAATATGAGGATGAAGAAGAGTGAGATTATTTTCTGGTCAATCTGTGATGGATTTTATGCTGTCTGTAAAGTTTACATAGTTCAGCACTTATACATAAATTCTTTAGTGTTACAGTTTAGCATGTTCTTTTTTTTTATTATTTTTAAGTAGGCTCCACACTCAGCATGGAGCCTATTGTGGGGCTTGAATTCACAACCCTAAAATCAAGACCCGAGCTGAGACCAAGAGTCAGATGCTCAACTGACTGAACCACCCAGGTGCCCGTAGCATGTCCTTTTTTAAACAGTTTATTACAGATGATTTTCTTGATGTGGATATTATTATTGAGCCTTGAATTCTCAAAAACAAGCGAATATATGTATTCACAGTTCAACCTAAAGCAAAAATAACCCAAATTATAGTGGCATTATACGTTATTGGGCTTGAAAAGATTTTTGAATTCTTAAAATTATTGTTCCTTGATTGTTTCTTTTTCCTTTAAATGCAAGAGCCTAATTCTTTTATTCTTCTTTTATATGAATAAAATAACTGAAAACACCATTATAATAAGCAATTAGTTTTTCACACTGGTAAATTGTGCAGCAGCTACTCATGTTAGCAATTCACATCAAAAGGTACTGGATATTTCTACCTCTCAGATTGTGTGACATTTTAATAAATTATAGTGTATGTCTACCATCTGTGGTTTCCCAGTAGTTGATTGATTTTGGTTAAAAAAAAGTTTGGGCTTTCTGTTTATAGTTTTCTTATATCTCAGTTCTATACCCATTATTCATATCCTCTCTCCTCAAAAGAATTGAGTCGTAATGAACATGAGCTCATATTTGCTAGTAAAACACACTTTTGACATTCTTGTCATACACATAACTCCTGACTGATTCTCAGAAGATTATATAGATAAGTACTAGACAGTTCTTTGGCTTAGTCTCAACACAACATAAAGGAAATTGGATATCATCACAGACATAATTCTTCCACATAATCTGGAAGATGATCCCAGCCAATATGTCAAGCCATCCTGTGATACCCCAGAGATGGATTGACATTCTATATCCAGTGAATTGATATCTTGGTCTCTAACGTATACCCATTTTAAGCCGATTTCCAGACCTTAATGCTGTCTTCAGTATATAATTATTTCCTATCTGTGGAATACATGAACTAAGAACTACTTTAGCTCTAAATCACTGAGCTCCAAAAAATTTGAAATTGTATCATTTGCTTTCTGGAGTTTGGAAATGTGCTGCTGGGATAGATAAAGAAATGATCCAGGGCGCCTGGGTGGCTCAGTCGGTGAAGCGTCCAACACTTGATTTCGGCTCAGGTCCTGATCTCAGGGTTGTGAGATTGAGCTCCACGTCAGGCTCCATGACCAGCATGACTTCTCTCTCTCCCCCTCTCCCTCTGCCTTGGCCGCTACCCCCGCCACCCAGAAAATTAAAAAAAAAAAAATCCATGTTTCTCAAGCTTTTCCAGTGAATCACTTCCAATGGCAAAGAGAAGTAGCGCTTATCTCCAGAAGGACTGAGGGCATAGCCTCCAACAACAGCCAAAGGAGAAGGATTATTTGAAGTCTTCAGTTTTATCTTAAAAACTAGTGAGACTTTCGCCTTTCACCTATTGCAGACTCATGTTTACTTTACTATAAAATTCTCCAAAATCTTCCAGTAAATGTAAAAGGGCGTTCTTCTCGAAATTCCATGTTTATCGCTTATCTTCAAACATCCTCTAAAACACTGCTTAACTCCCCCCAGGAATATAAGCCAGAGTCTTAAGACGTGTGGGTTAAACACAGAGATTTTCAGTGCAGTCCATGACTATAGAGTAAAGCCCAACTAATTGGACAGCAGAGATAGCAAACCAGAGATAATCATCTAGCACCAAATTCCAACTGTCTGAACTCATTCAGTAATTCACAGTGAGTTCGGTTTGGCTGGGAGGCTAAAGAACAAAGATTCTTTTCCAGGGATCCCCCAGAGAAAAGACTTGTGTTTCACCTTTCTGGTTCTCAGTGGCTCAATGTTTAACCCTCACGGAGGCTCCCCTGCGGGACCAGTGGGGCGAGCACTGAGAGCTGAAGGCTTCCGGGAGCAACCTGAGGGCATCCTGGAGAGCAACCCTCCCTGCCCTCAGAGGAAGCGGTTTTGCTGCAAAGTGGTCCACACACAGGGAGAGGGTCAGCAGGCTGAAGTTGTAGGGCCTCCCTCTTGGACTGGCTCGCTGTGTGAGCACCCACAGTGTATTTCATGTTTTCAGCCTCACTTTTCCCAGCAGCAGCAGAATAGAATAGGGTTATACTTGGTGTCTACTGCTACTGAGCAGTATAATCTAGGGTTCTGTAAATGGTTCTGTATAACAATGACTTTAATCCAAATTTTCATTACTTGAGTCGTACGTATATATAGTATTCAACATCAAGCATTTCTATAAACCTGGAACAAAATTTGCTAATAACCCTATGAGTCATAAGCCCACTTTTCTGAAACTGGTAATTGACAATTATTACACTAAAGGTCATGTAACTTTTTTTTAAATTTTATTTTATTATGTTATGTTAGTCACCATACATTACATCATTAGTTTTTGGGTTTTTTATTTTTTTATTTTTTATTGTTATGTTAATCCCCATACATTACATCATTAGTTTTGGATGTAGTGTTCCAGGATTCATTGTTTGTGCATAACACCCAGTGCTCCATGCAGAATGTGCCCTCCTCAATACCCATCACCAGGCTAACCCATCCTCCTACCCCCCTCCCCTCTAGAACCCTCAGTTTGTTTTTCAGAGTCCATAGTCTTTCATGGTTCGTCTCGCCCTCCGATTTCCACCCCCCTTCATTCTTCCCTTTCTACTGTCTTCTTTTTTTTAGGGTCATGTAACTTTTTAATTTTTTCTAAACACAAAAATATATTGAGTCTGATTACTTACAGAGACTGAGGAGTCAAGAAAACAAACCATTAGTAGTTTTTATTTAAGGGTGATGCTCAACTCCTTTATGTCTCACTTCTGCGCAGCCTACTTTCACACATCCTATATTGATTTCCCTACAACACGGATGCTGCCAGATAGAAAACTGTTGAGTCTCAGCAGTGTCACCACCTTGGTGATACAGCGCAGTCAAGTACCAAACACTTGCTGGATTTGTAGGGTTATATAAACATGTTCTTCCCTTTTGCCCCTAATAGGAGTGAGTGAAGAACAGAAAACAGTAGTGCTAATACTGATGGTAAGAAGCATAGGCATCATAATAGATAATTCAAAAGAATGTAATTAAAGATTGTGTCTAATACAAGGTGGAGTAATGAAGTGATGGAGAAATCTTTACACTTCTGGTGTGAGGATCATTATCTCAGAAACATTTCAGTGAGTCTTTTTCTAATGCAAAGTAAAGGTATAAGTCCCTATGAGAACTGGAAGAAATATTTAGAATGCTGACATTCCAGAATTTCTGATTAGCCAATCCTGCTTTGATAAATTCCAGAGAATTTAATACAGAGAAATACTAAACTTCACTAGAGATTATGTGGGGACAAATAAGGAAAAAAATTACTTCAGTATAATTCTCTGAGACATGAACACAGAAGAGGAGCCCATTAAGTTGGTCAGAAAAAAATAAAGGTTTTGAAATACTTATATTCTAGTGAAAGGGACATTTTAAGATAAAAAGAGAGAATGTAATCAATAGAGCTTGGTCCTTGAGAAGGCAAAAGGAAAAGGTATTACATCCAGATAAGAGAGACACCCTTTGTACTGTGGCAGGAGAGGGGGAGAGAAAGGATGGGTGTGGAAGTTTAGGGGCTGCATGATCTTGTGACAGAGCCCCAGCCATTAATATCAGATGAGGTGAGACATCTTAAGCCTAATATTCCACCTAAGGCATTTAGAAAGCACCTCAGAGGGGGCACCTGGTTGGTTCAGTCGGTTGAGCGTCTGACTCTCGATTTCAGTTCAGGTCACAATCTCGGGGTCCTGGGATAGAGCCCTGCATAGGGCTCTGTGCTCAGCCGGGAGTCTGCTAGAGAATTCTCTGTCTCTCCCTCTGCCCCTCACCCCATGCACTCTATCTCTCTCTCTCTCCTCAAATAAATAAATCTTAAAAAAGAAAGCACCTCAGGGTCACTCCCACCACCCATTCTTCTGTGCTCTCTGAACTTCATCTCTACTTTAAGTTACCTCATTAGAAAGCAATTTACCTTTTTTTTCCCCAAAGAATGACCTTCCCAAATATCATAGTGCCTGTTAGACACATCTTTAATGGCCCTCCTTAATATACTGAGCATTTCAGGTAGTGGCATAAACAATAAAGCTCATTAAATTAACATTTACTGCCCATGGAGTCACCAGAAACTCCTGAAGACAAGGAAATTATATTTTGACATGCATTTCTTTTAATTAATGTGTAAAATAGCGAAGGTTGCATTCTAGTTGACAAGAATTTTCCTTCAAGGGTCATGTGAAATAAATAATGCTCATAAGATATAAATCACAAAGGCAAGTACTTTCCAAGGTTGGGTTCCAAATATATGTTAATGTGTTTTAAAGTAATTGTTTTCCCATTAGCACATATCTGAAAAAATTATTGTTAAAAATCATGAAAATTACCCAACATGCACAGTATTTGTCTTACTAGTTTTCTGGAAGCATCTTATATTCTTCCATGTCAACCTTTACTAACAGACTTTTAGTTACTTATTTTTTTTAAAGATTTTATTTATTTATTTGACAGAGAGAGATACAGCAAGAGAGGGAACACAAGCAAGGAGAGAGAGAGAAGCAGGCTTCCCGACGAGCAGGGAGCCCGATGCGGGGCTCGATCCCAGGGCCCTGGGATCATGACCTGAGCAGAAGGCAGACAATTAACGACTGAGCCACCCAGGCGCTGACTAACAGGCTTTTAATATGCAATAGTTTTCATAGATTTTTAACACAAATTGTATAAAATTTTATCAGATAAATGTGTTTGCTTTAGCTGGAGTGACTAGGCTAAAACAGAATAATTTACACATCAGAATTTTGTTCACCTTCCAGATTCAAATGTTACAGCCATCCCAAAATCCTGAGCAGAGGATTATTAGTTCTTACTTATTATACTTCTTTCCTACATTGCATCCCTCCCCTCACATTCCTTAAAAGCAACAAGTAGCATCTAGCTTTCCTAATACTTTAATTTGTGTCAAATAATAGAATATAAACACCCTTTCAATAATCATACCCTATGCTCATTTTGAAGTTCCCATTGTATATTTTATCACCTAGCTTCTAACCAGAGCCCTGTGTCTTCATCTTACTTATAAAATATCTTCCTATTAACAACTGCTTTCAAGCATATATAGAAATGTTATTAGTCAAAATCCTTATTTGTGAGAAAATACGGAGGGTTTGCAGTACAATGTTATTCAATGCAGAAATCTGTTAAGTACAAAGTTATGATTATATTAATATAATAGCTACTGGCTTTTTAGGGGTCTTATTCTGCCCTGAGCATCTGACTCTCGATTTCAGTTCAGGTCACAATCTCGGGGTCCTGGGATAGAGCCCTGCATAGGTATGCTTTACATATCATCATTTCTATTCCTTCCAGAAGACTAATCTGTTTCCACTTTACATAAAGGGAAATTTAACTTACCAAAAATTATACCAGTGGTAGTGGTTGGATTAAAATGTAGGTTTGGGTGTTATACGCAACTAATAAATCATTGGACATTATATCAAAAACTAAAAAAAAAAAAAGTTGCATTCTACACGACACACACAAAAAGATAAATGTAGGTTTGTGTAAAGTCTTAATGAGGGGGAAATGTGCGTGTGTGTGTGTGTGTGTACCTGAGGATAGGAGAAAAGACAGTATTTTATTTCTATGTATAGTTCTTCTAAAGTGCTTAACAAATATTTGACTAAATGGATTTTTGGTAGATTATGTTTCCTGGTCCTAGAAATCTTCCTTATAAATGGTAGGTTTTTCAGAATTATCTGGAAACTGTCCATAATGATCCTCAGAATTTGGATGGTGAGATCATATTATAAATAAGAGAAAATTTTAGGGAAGTCTTTTGTAGGGTAATAGGTTTCTGAGTAATCTCCTCATGTCGGGGCAGTGTATTATTCCTTGTTGCTGCTATAATAAATTACCACAAATGTAGTGGCTTAAAACAACAGAAACGAATTATCTTCCGGTTCTGGAGGTCAGAAGTCCGAAATGGGTCAAGGTACCAGTAGGGCTTTCTTCCTTTTGGAGGCTCTAGGAGGGAATCCATTTTCTTGCCTTCCCAGGCTCTTGGGGGCTGCACTCATTCCTTGGCCTGCAACCCTTTTCCATCTTCCAAGCCAGAAATGGCTAGTTAAGTCTTTCTCAGATCACATCTTAATTCTGATCCTTCTGTCTCTCTCTTCCTCTCGTAAGTACCTTTATGATTCCGCTGCCCTGACCCAGACTATCCAGCATCATCTCGTTATTTTAAGGTTAGTTGGCTAGCAAACTTAATTCTATCTGCAACAATAATTTCCCCTTGCCGTGTAATGAAGCATAAATCCTACAGATTAGGACACAAACATTTGTGGGAGGGGCACTTATTCTACTTATCACAGGCCAATTTAGATTTTTTTAAAGTTTACAATATGAAGTTTATGGAAAGCTCCCTTTAAGAAAATGAACAAACAAAATTACAAATGCAAAATGAGACACTAAAGCACATACTTATGTAGTGAGAAAAAAGATGACACCAAATACAGACTTTTAAAAAGGCCAACTGCATAAATATATCCCAACTTAACCCAAACTAATTTTATCCTCAATTGTTTAATATACCAATTTGTCAAACAAAACAGCTGTGTGATAATAGTGCCTCTTTTAAAACTTCCATTTGTTTTGGGTAAATGAAAAATAAATAGATAGAACCCTTGCCAAAACTATGCCTTCAAAATTTGGTTTCTAACCAACTCTTTGTTCATTTTTATTTTTGTCATTTTCCCCCCATCAATTTAATTGTCCAATTCCTTGTGTTCTGGGAGATGTGACACAAAGAATATGGAATTTGGGGCCAGAAGACCTTAGATCAAGTCCCTGTTTATTCACTCATTCAAAACATTTATTAAACAATCTAGTATTTACCAGGCACTGTTCTGGGCTCAGAGTAAGAAGCCGGATAGATATGGTCCTTGCCCCCAAACAGACATAGGAAGGTCATCTCAAACACATTAAATGTTATGAAGAGGTGCAGGGCCCTATGAGAGCGAGCCCTACAAGGCAGCTCAACCTAGACTGGTGGTAGTGATGTTTACTCCAAGGCCTGAGGGATGAGTCAGAGCAATCCAGGGGAGTCAGTACAGAGGAAAGGGGAAGATTCCAGGTAAATATTGTGGACAAAGACCCCTGATGGCAAAGCTGATGCTAATTTTGAGGAGCCAAAAAAGGTCAGATTATACGGGAGAAAGGGGAGAGAGTGGTGTAGCAACATTCTTAAGAGCAAGTTAAGGCCAGATCTGATAAGGCTTATGACCATGCTTAAGATTTTTATTTCATCTTAATGCAGTAGCATGCTATTGAAGAGTTTTGAACCGAGATGTGGAATGATCATATAAGCAGACTTAAAGTTTTTCCTGTTGGTTTTGGAGCATGGGTCCGGGAAGGGGGGGGGGAAAGGCAAGATTAGGTGTAAGTGAATGAGTTAGGGTGAAGGGAAGTACTTGGAGTTGAAACATAAAGATGTGTTATTAGCTACCTTCTCTTCAAAAGGATTCTGGTAGGTATGCCTTTGCATTGAAAATGACTCCTTTTATAAAATGGTTTAAAAATGTTATTCATTAAGCATTATTTAAGACATACAAGAAAAGTAGAAAGCACACCTGATTGGTTGCTTTTATGCTGAGAGACGCATTCATACTGTTTCTTTGACCAGGTGTTTGCATTTTATTTCTAAGTGTATAATGAACAGTTTCCTAAATACAGGCATTTCAGGAATCAACAAAATGGTTAAGGGGATAATTGAGGAGTTAAAGAATTCCTTCTTGAATCTTACCAGGCCTTCTCTACCTGATTTAGTACTTGTTGGTGGCGGGGAAGAGAGGCATCCACATACAGCCTCCCATTCTTGTGGACTTAACCCTCCTTCTAGGATTTGCTGATCATGGAGGCATGAAGTGTGTTCCTCACCAGCTTCCAAGGAACGTACCTTGTCTTCAGTCCAGTCTTCTGGCATTGACTTCTCCACTCCAGGTGTTTCCTTCTCCCTCTTCAAGCCTGGCCCTTGGCCATATCCCCTGCCCTGCTCCTAGTGATAGAACTCAGTTTTGGATCCCGTATTTTTCTGCCCTAAGATTGCCAGTGACATAGTTTATGTTTTCTTCATGGTTTTGCATATCTTTAACTAACCATGCCACATTCTAGTGTCCTTTCTGATAGGGTTTCTACCTCTGCTTGCTACATGATGGCAAGGAAGTATATCATTGGGATATGTTTCTCTGTTGATGGAGGTATAATTACACCTTTAAAAATAGCCAAGATGGATAGCCACATAAGAGTTTTCATTCTGTAGAGAATGAGTATCTGAAGAAGGCCTTGCTATATTTGTATTTCCTACATGCTCTCTGTGGAAAGTTTGTCTTTTATAGTTTATGTCAAATAAAACACATCACTCTAATATTTATAAAATACTAATCAATGGACTGAGTAAGAAAAACTTCCTACATCTCCCAGGTATTGGCTAAACCACGTGGCTCTCCAGCCTTGCAAAATAGAATCTGCTTCTCTCCGGCAACTGTGTTGGTTGGGCTCCCCTAAGAGTAGACCCTGAGACAAAGATTTGAGTGCAAACAGTTCCCAGGGAAGCAGCACTAAGGAGGATAGGGAAATGAGCTAGGGAAAGCAAGTCAATAGAAGTCATGTTACGTGGCAGATGAGTGCGCTGGGTAATTGGGGCTTGATCCCATTGGATGACAGACAGTGTAGAGGCGTCTCCCCTGAGGATGAAGAAACCAGCCCTTCTCCAGCAACTCCCATTTGTCCCTGGCTGAGGACTGCTTCCGGATCATTCACTTCTTGGCACTTCCAGCCTCTTTTCCATGTGGACCCAGCTGACTGCAACAATTGGAAGGAGCCCTCAGCAGAAAGTTGCTCGCGCCCGCAGTGCGTACAGGAGCAGTGAGGGCCAGGGGGGTATGGGCGGGATGGCAGAGTGGCAGATGTTGCTGGTGCCCCGCCCATACCTCCCTGGCCCTCACTGCTCCTGTATGATCTGCCACTCTAGCCTTTTACCCAGGGTCCCCACCTGTAGTTGTGCGGACTAGACTCTGCACAAAGGTACCCAGCCAGGGGGGTGTTGGGGGAGGAGGGAGCTCTACAACACCACCACAGTTAAATATGTGCAACCTGTACCAAGCCGCAAGGTCTGTGAGGTTATTTCCGCTTATTCTAACTGGCCCAAATGTGCAGTATTTGCTTGTGGAGGCCCTTCTTTTGCTTCCTCTCTCTGTGCCTTCCATTCTTCATTAGGGACCCCTGGCAGGACTTGACTCTTGTTGCTGTTCCGTCTTTGTCCAGGGCATTCCACACGGATATGGCTGCACTCCTCTGTCAGTACCCTCCATCACTCTGTGATGCATAGTAAATTTCCAGTAATGTTAGTGTCCACCTATTTTCAAACCCCTTTAAGTGGTTTTCTATATCTTCTTAATTTTTGGCTATCACATGGAATACATCTTATTAAAGAGATTCTCTAAACTGATATATTAAATTGTTGAAAGTTCATAAGGCTTCATATTATTCCTTTGAGGGAATCTGCATTTTATTCAAGGGATGAAGTTCTCAAGGTGGGATTTGAGGTGTTACGGTGAGCTACTACCCTACCACCCCTCTTTGGAACATCCAAAGGAATCAAAATAGCAGCTTGAGCCATGCTGGTAATGAAAGATGGACCATGTGCCATTTTATACTTGAAAGTTGTGTTACGATCTTGTCCCTTTACCATTACTCTGGCCCCAAGTTAACTAGCTTTAGTTGGTGCCAACAAAGGTGCCTCCATAATGCACAGATGTTTCCTGATGCAAGAAACCCAGATGAATACTTCCAAGTTCTAAAAGAAAGATACATTGTTTACCAGGTACCACGAGGCAAAACTTTGGAGTTATATCGGCTTCCATTCCTTGACATTTCAACTTCGGTAACAGTCTATTTGGAATTGCAGGATATCACCTTGTAACTGTTTTGAGGCAGCTTTCGTTTAACTTGTATTGTTCTACTCCTTAAATATACACTGACTATATAAATCATCATCCAAACTGGAATATATCTGAGAGTAAGAAGGGAACACTAGTAATAATATCTAGAACAACGGACATCCGGCATGATTGCCCAGAGTTAACCAGGAAGTGTGAATACCCTACTTCCCTTTACTTATTCCTGCTCTTAACACAGCACAGGAGGGAAGAAGAGGAAAAAGCAGAACACTCTGGACTCTAATTCCTTGGTGCCATTGTGGCAAGGAGGAACATAGGAAAAACACTGTCGTGGTAAAATGGTTCTGTTGCTGCCATTTTAAAACCCTTCCTCAACATAGTGTCATGAAAAGAGCTTAAAGAATCATATAGGTTTCAGAGGACATGGGCCTTGGAATTTACCTGGGGGGGGGTACTCTGTAGGGGGTGATAGTTTTGCCACTTACTGTTTCTTAACTCTTGAGCTCCTGTTCTCATACTTGTAAAACAGAGCAACACCAATACCAGCAACTTCGGATGAGGGTTAGTGGAAATGTGTATAAAACACTGGGAGTAGGGCTTCGTCTATAAAAAGCGTTCAACAAAGTTTGGACCCTTTTCCTATTCTATGCTTTACCATTTCCCTGGCCCTAGTGCTCATCTCCTGGCAGGCGGGTGGGATGAGAAAGGGTGTGGGGAAAGCAGCTGAAACCTATGAGTGCTTAATAAGTGCATCTCGAAAGTGATCATTTTGACACCTTAAGGGTTACACGTGTATTACAAAGGCCAAGTAGGTAAGATGCCAGAAATCAATACGGGCCTTCCTCTTGCCCACGTATAAGCTCCTTAAACAGGTTTACCCTGGAAATCAAGTATTAGCCCTGAGCTTTACTTCTCTGATATCTCTTACATAACAACAGTATTTAATAAAGTAAGCAACATATTTTCATTTCATTTGATTTAAATATGTCTCCATTACATAGTTTGTTTAAGATTTTGTGACTATGTAGCAGTTTTCAAATTGTGGCTATTTAGCAGTTTTCATATTTATGAGATGATACATAGCAAATTTACTGAGTGATTTTTCACTTCATGGTCTTATAATACGCTATAGAAAAAACACTCTTGACAGGAGCAATTTAATCATACTCTGTGTATGAGCGAGAAAGAGAAGGGAGGGAGGATGAGGGGGGAGGAGAGAGAGGCTGAGAAAGAGAGGGACAGAGATTGGGAGAGAGAAAGTAAAGACTGCAGAGAGCTCCGATATTCCGCCCAGAGACAGGACAAGTTATTTAAACCAGGTCAGAGCTCCTTTGGCTTCCAGGTTTTCTCTGAGAACTTAATGCTGATTCTTAATTTTTTCAAGATAAATAAGGTAAGTCTATGTTCCATGTATGAATTTACTAAGTTCTAACAGAAGGTTGCTAGTTCATTTATAACTTTTCATAAAACTAAAACCAAAAGCAGAATTTCTGTGTTCGTCTGAAGCTTTCAGTGATGTGTCAACAGTTTTCAAAGGTGGTGTTATACTTGAGATTACTAATAATTGAATGAAAAGGAAAAAATGCAAAAAAAATTGTTATGTGCATGACTGACTTACAGAAGGATGTTGCAGGTATATTTATAAAATTGTAATGTCTAATATGATTAACTTTAAACCTAGACTTAAATCCACTGTAAAGCTGGATTTGAAATCAAGCAGTGTTTTGACTCATTAGAACCAAAACATATATCTTAATGTTCTCACAAAGTTATAGTTTTCTTTAAAGCAGTTTCATTTATATTTAAAATTGCACCAACTGTGTTGCATACCATATAGGCCTTTTACACACAATTAAATGCAAAGACTTTATATAGGCATTTACTTTGGAAATTAAGAAGTATATTTAGTTTGCTTTTGGAAATTATAAATCATATTTTCTATTTAGGCTCCAAAAATCTGGCCTTTCGTTTTGTTATGTTCAGGCAAGGACCAGGGAAATGTAACTTTTGTTGTTTTTTATTGTTGTTGTTGTTGTTTTTACATATATACCACATTTTTTTATTATTATGTTATGTTAATAATCACCATACATTACATCATTAGTTTTTGATGTAGTGTTCCATGATTCATTGTTTGCGTATAACACCCAGTACTCCATGCAGTATGTGCCCTCTTTATTTTTTTTTTCTTAAAGATTTTATTTATTCATTTGAGACACAGAGATACAGAGAGAGAGAGAGAGAACATGAGCAGGGAGAGAGGCAGAGGGAGAGGGAGAAGCAGGCTCCTCGCTGAGCCAGGAGCCCGATGTGGGGCTCGATCCCAGGACCCTGGGACCATGACCTGAGCCGAAGGCAGACACTTAACCATCTGAGCCACCCAGGTGCCCCACTACGTGCCCTCTTTAATACCCATCACCAGGCTAACCCATTCCCCCACCCCCCTCCCCTCTAGAACCCTCAGTTTGTTTCTCAGAGTCCATAGTCTCTCATGGTTCGTCTCCCCCTCCAATTTCCCCCCCTTCATTCTTCCCTTCCTGCTATCTTCTTCTTTTTTTTTTTTAACATATAATGTATTATTTGTTTCAGAGGTACAGGTCGGTGGAAATGTAACTTTTGTATGTGTGAATAACTTACAATGACTCATATCAGCTTTTGCTTAGGATACGTTGTACTTTTTTTTCTTAGGACTACCTATTTATGAAGATCTTTCCCAGCAGTATTTCAGAGAAATCACTTAAAATTCTCAAATGATAAACATGTTTTAATTATCTTTAGATCAGCAGAAAACATACATGTTAAGAAATTTCAAAAATAGACTTATGTTTTCAAATAATTTACGGGAAGAAATATAATCTGGTAAAAAAAAATTTTGCCTAATTCATTTTCTTATTCACTCATATGCTGATGTCACAACAGTCTGGCTGAAACTGAAAATGTAGTATTGTTATTACTAGAGTTTGTGCAAAAGCCATTCTGAGATCCCTCTGGAAAAGGACAGTCTTACTTGTATATATTCCAAAACAGCTATTCTCCAAAGACTAAGCATATACACTGTATGGTAAAATCAACACTTATCAGTAACCCCCTTTCTTCTTTCTATAAAACATTCTAAATCAAAATCTGATGGAGGACATTTTTGTGCATGAAGATTTTTGCACATTAGCAGAAAAGAATATTCTATATATTGCTTGTGTTATGTTTATATTTTTATTTTATATTCTGAGTAATACTTGGAATTAATTTCTTATTTTTAGTTTTAACACTTAATCTCAGAAGCAGGGCTCATTCATGGAAAGAAGGCATAAATATACTTAGGATGGCTGGGATATATTTGTAATTTATATCTTTCCCTTCCCTAATTCCCAGTTTAGTTTAAGTCATTTATCTTAAAAGGAATCTTAACATCTGTTAGGTTTTATGCCATCCTCATGTTTAACCAACTGGGTGAAATGTCCCCTTGCCTCTTATCTGTGCTTATTGTCAGTGGGCATCAAAAAATTATTTTTCTACCTAAGTGAAAACGTTTATTTTTTTCTCCCTCACACTTTAAGCTTGATGTAAGACCAACACTACAGAATCAGTGTGGTCTCAAATATTTTTTTTACCCGATGGACCAATCACTAGGAACCACTGTGGGCTTCCATGAAGATATATACACAGTTAACACTGTAAGCTTTAGTTACTAAGATTCAGTCAGCAACTCACTTGGTAAACATTTGCTGAGCACACTCTTTCACAAAGCACAAAGGAGAGTGCTGAAGGGAGAGGGATAAAGCATATATATTTAGATGAAGTTACATGTAAGTGAGATTTTATTAAAAGTCTATCACATTAATCTAAGTGTTTTCATAGAGCAGTTCATAGTCAATTACGAATTTACTTGTAGGGAAATAATCAATGTAGGAATTTAGAAAGCAATATGATTGCAGCTTAGGCTCGTCAGACTAGGTTGTAAGTAGAGGTGCTTTGATGTGGTCTTTAAGCATTGGTAGGGAAAAGACAGGAAGGACATCTCAAGTAGGTGGGATGGTATAAGGAAAAGTTTGGAGGCAGAAAATGTAAAGTCATGAAGAGGGAATGGGATGTAAAAAAAGCTTGGTTGGAACAGAAGGCTGCCATCAGGGGTACAGAGGTAAATATGGCAGAGTTGGTGGGAATACAGGATAGGAGCACTTTAATGACATGCTAGGCTGTGTGAGAGCCGGTAAATTTGGAGCAGGAGACCAGCGTCTTTATCTGGTGTGGTGGTCCAAATCCAGTTGAAATGACAAGAATCTCAATATGGAGAGACCAACTGAAACAAAAAGGAAGGAATAAGTACAGAAGATAAAGCAGTAAGAATGATAATTATAACCATGTTTGATAATTTAAAAAAATGGCAGTATCTTTAACAGAATTGGGAAATGAGTAGAGAAGGCCAGTTTGGGTCTATAAACGTCTACCAGTCCTGGCTCAACCAGAGAAGCAGAATCTGAATCTGTAAGAGATGTATATTAAGAAGAGATTTATTACAAGGTATTGTTGGCTTATGTGACTGAGGGGGTGACGAGGCACGTCTGAAATCCATAAGGCAGACCCTGAGAAGTGCAGGCTAGAGCCCTCAGATACTGGCTGAAGCTGTGGAATTTCTCTACCGGTAAGGCTTACTTCTGCTCTTAAACTCCAACCGACTGAATTGGGCCCATCCAGATTATCTGAAATAGTATCACTTATTTACAGTCAACTGGTTATGGACTCTATCACACCTACGAAATACCTTCACAGTGACACCTAGATTTGTTTGATTGAATAACTGGGGACTATAGACTAGCCAAGTTGACACATCATAAAACCTTCAAAAATCTCCAAAGTGGTATATGAACTCCAAGGTGGTAGTAGGATTTCTTAGGTGAAAATGGCCAGAAATATATAGGAAATTCAGGATTGAAACTCAGGAAAGTTATTGAGATTGGAGATACCAAGATGGACATTATCCACATAGAGATGATATCCATGCCAGTCAAGTGGGAGATCCCCAGAGAAGCCTGTAAACTTCTACATCAAAGATGAGTTTGGGAGATAAAAGCATTTTAGGGAGGAGAAGAAAGAA
Organism: Neomonachus schauinslandi; assembly: GCF_002201575.2. Classification (NCBI taxonomy): domain Eukaryota; kingdom Metazoa; phylum Chordata; class Mammalia; order Carnivora; family Phocidae; genus Neomonachus; species Neomonachus schauinslandi. The sequence continues at coordinate 83,797,304 of NC_058410.1, read as the reverse complement.
GAATTAACTGAAAGATAAAGGGGAAAAAGGATTAAAGAGCTAAGAAGAGAAACACGATAACATATAGCCTTGGCTGTCCCTCTCTTTGCTACACTTTCTCACTAGTTTCCCGACATTTCCAGTGGACCGGGGAGCATTGCTGTGCTTCCCCTGCTTTCCCTCCTGTATTTTGGGAATCTTGCTGCCAGAGATCCAAACAAAATTTGCACTGAGAAAAGGTCAGTAGTTTCACTCCTAACTTTGAAAGTACAAGTAAAACAGATGAGAAACACTCCAGATTGCAGGTGTTTCGGACATAAAAAATTACATACACATTATAGATAATAAGGAATTAAAGGTACAACTGTTCTGATTACTTAATAGGTCTTCCAGGGACCCTAGACCCCATAGTCTTGAATGCTCTTTCCCTTCCTCATCTGTCCGGCAAATTTGTGTTTAACCTCCAAGGTATAGCTGAAGCATCTCCTCCTCTGTAGGAAGTTCTTTAACTCATGCCAGCAGAGATGTCAACTTCATCCCTTGCCCCATTACTCAGTTAGGCATATTTTACACTTCTTATCCTGTTGAAATAGAATTGCTTCTATGTTTTCCTCCCCCACCAGATTGTACGTAAGCTCCTCTCAATTTTGAGTCGACAGTGTCTGTAACAATACCATTTAAGTGTTTAATATATATTTGAGAAAGGAAGGATAGGTATGTATGCACATATATGAGAAAACAGTGTAAAGAAGGCAAACCTATATATGTTTATTATTGGGGGGGGGCAGAGGGAGAGAATCTTAAACAGGCTCCATGCCCAGCACAGAGGCTGATGCAGGGCTTGATCTCACAACATTGAGATCATAACCTGAGCTAAAATCAAGAGTTGGACACTTAACCACCTGAGGCATCCAGGTGCCCCAAACCCCATATATGTTTATAAACAGTTCATGAAAGGAGAACTTTTGAGAGTTCTGCAGTTCACAGAGTAAAATGTAAGGAAATAAGGTGGAGAAGAAGAGAAGGGGGAGTGTATGGTTAGAATCCAAAGGAGGAGGAAGAATACCATACTCCTAATACTGAAAAGGAAAAGGAGAGGTTTGGCGTAAATAAAGATTTAGTTGGGATGAAGGATGGGAGAAATCTATCTTCCCAGAAAAATAAAAGACAAATGGGTGTGATGTGAAAGAAAATGTGCCTTCTCCTAAGAAAAGATTCTTCTTGATGTGAAAAACTTAACTTTTATACACTATATTTGTTCATTTAACTTTGATCAACAACATTTAAAATGCTTGTAACAATGAAAGCTGCTATTCCTTCTCTCTCTCTCTCTCTCTCGTGTGTGTGTGTGTGTGTGTGTGTGTGTGTGTGTGTGTGAGAGAGATCTGAGGGTCTATTATGGGTAGTTCTTATGCAAATTGACATTTCACCTCTATTTTTCCTCCAACTATATGCGATCCTAACATTGATTACAAATGCAAGTAAGTCAAAATATGGTTCCCACATCAGTAAGTTGAAATTATTTTGCAAATGGTAATATCCTTTATGAATATAACTATTACACTATGGGTTGCAAGAACCAGAGAATGACTGCACATCAACATTATATTGCAGTGTTCCTGAAAGGCAAATGTAAAAGTTAAAAAGATGTATCTTCAATTAAATTGCTGGTACATATTTCCATGATATTTAACTTACAAAATTAGATGTCGTCTCTCATCAGAATTGTTTAATGTATTCCTGAGATAATTATTTTTGCCTGTGCCTTCCAGAGTTCCATCTTTTAAATTTTTTCATGGTTTTTTTTTTTTTTGCCTTTAATTTAGCAAATAGTAGATGGGGCTTTCAAATCCATAAACATGTTTTCCCCCTCAGACTGATTTAGAACTTGACTGCTTACTATCTTTCAAAAAATATGAACTTACTTATTTTGTAGAGAAATACAGCTGAAATCAGCTTATCGAAAATTTAGGGAACCAGTGGCATACAGTACTTTTATCCTTTTGTATTTTTTTAGGGACAATTTCAAGAAGCATTACTGAAAGCTTTTACTGCAGTACTTCAGAATTAGATTTGGAAACAAAACCTTCCTATCTCTAAGGAGAACAGCAGAACTAAGAGTGATTTGTCTGGACTGTGTCTAATCTTCAGTGATGGGGTTCCTGTTCATTGCAAGGACACTATAATGGCTGCCTCCAGGCTGCACCACCTGTTACATAACAATTTATTGTAGCAGAGAAATGTTAAAATCACTAGAGGCTGGACTTGGCCTGTTAAAGTGTGAACAAATGGAGTGTGACAATGTGTGTTCTTTCTGAAACAAATAGGAATAAAGGATACATTCCATTCACTGCTTTCATGATGAGACTTTTTTTTTTTTTAATAAAATAGGAATTGACATTTCGTCTACAATAAAGGCCAGACAGAGACACTTTGGAGCAGAAAAATTCAGGCTCTAAACCTCACTGTGGCATTAAGGAGTTGTGTGACTACAAGCTAAGGATTTAACTTACTGCACCTTGGGTTCTTTAAACAGAAATTTGATGAATCATTTATTTTTAAACGTCCAGTGCTAAGTTTCAGATCTATTCTAAAATGATCAGTTTAATCTACCTATCGTATACATTTCAGTATTTCATCTCAGTGTTTATTTTTAGTATCCTTTTAATCCTCATTTGATATGTATTGGAAATAAATATTGTCAATATGAAATTGGTTTACTGCTTTAATATTGCATAAGGCTCAAAATATATTAAGTATTTAATATTCTTATAAATTTACTTCTGCTCTAATGAAAGAAAGTCAGGTTTGCTTTTAGCTTATATCATAGTGTTCCTTCTAGAAGGAAGGTATGAACTCTACAATGTTGGCCACGCTCATTTCCTCCTACCTGTCAAGGTAATATCTTTGTCTTTTCAGGCTGCTGTAACAAAAATACCATAGACTAGTCAGTTTATAAACAACAGAAATTTATTTCTTACATCTGGAGGCTTGGAAGTCCAAGACCAGGGTACCAGCATGATCAGGTTCTGGTAAGGGTCTGCTTCCTGGTTCATACATAGATGGCCATCTTTTTTACTATAAACTCATATGGTGGAAAGGGCAAGTAAACTATCTGAGGTGTCTTGTGTGAGGGCACTAATCCCATTCATGAGGGCTTCACTCTCAAGACCTAATCCAAAAGCCCCACCTCACATCACAGTGGGTATCAGGCTCCATATATGGGAAGCCAGGGAAAACTCAAACATTCAGTCTGTAGCATGTAGCTGAACAAGAATCAGACGTTTCTGTGTGGTTAACGCGTAATGCTTCTCTAACTCTTCAAACTATCAGGACTGTCACTGTTTTACAATTAAGTTAGCCAGGACAGTGCCTTGAAAGTAATAAGCAATATCTGGAAAAATGAAACACAGATAGTAATTGACTTTGCTAAGGATATCAAATTAGTATCAGTAATATGTGCATGATTCCTAGCCCATTTTGTTAAGATAGTCCTTCTATTAATGCTTAGATACCTGGTTAAGCACATTTGTTGTTTGCCTGCAGAATCTTTAAATACTGTGCTTGGCCTAGTTCAGTTAATTCCTTATATTCCCTGAGATATAGGTAATGTAGTTCTGGTGACTGGAAACCTTTGTCACTAGATTTCCCCTTCACCAGCTTACTTTTAGGCTTTATTGTATTGTAGAGTTCAAGTTCTTGTTTGCCTGATTTTCTAAAGATGGAAGGTAGTGGGGTAAAAATTAAAGACATAAAATTTTCAGTATTCTGTTGTACCAATTTTCCCACCAGATATTTTCTCTTTATTTCCTAAGGGTTTTCTTTTGCTCTTAGGGTTCCGCAACTTTACGTTTTGTTATTTGATACTTATTCTAATCACAGTCAGTAGAGAAGCGGCAGCCAGCAGTTTCTCAAATCTCTCAAGCACACAGGCTCAAATTAACCCTTTTGTACTTAAGTTGTATTCTTGCCAGTCATGGACTCATTCTTCATCAGCGGCATACAACCAACCCCCAAATTACTCCCAAGACCTATGTGGCCAGACCTCAAATTACCACAGTTTACTTAATTTGCCCATTTTGTTGCTTATTATGTTCTGAGGTATGGTTTGATCTCAGTGCCAGCCTGGAATGAAGTAGTTATAGCATTTTGCTCGACAAGGACGGGCTGCTCAGAATCACATTGTGCTGAGGGCCACCCTCACTCGTGTGGTCTTTCTGCCACAGGAAAATTGGTCTCTCTTTCTCCATCTCACCTCCCTCCACTTAATTTATTCTCCTCTCTTCACTCAGAATCTGAAAAATCTCTCCTGAATTTATTAACTTCTTCTTTGCCTACTAGATAATCTTGATACCTCCCCCCCCCCTTAAACCATAAATTACCTTTCTGATCACTCAGTAAATAGATATAACTATTTTTAAAATTTTGATCCCATCCTCTAGATTAGGTATGTCAGCTGAGTGTTAGAAAAAATAAGCTGATGAACTAACTTGAGCAACCAGAAGTAGTTGGTAATCAGAAATCCAAGTAAACTGCCAATTATGATACAACAAACTTTAGTGAAACATTTCCAGATGATAATATTTTGGAGAGTGCATCCACCTTGAATAGTCTTTCCTTTTTCACAGTTGATTTTGCTTCTTCCTCTACAATGACAAAACACACAAAATCTCCTATGGCTGTATGCAGGTCTCCAGAGGTAGTAGGGCAGGGTTTGGGCAGAAAGGGGGCAAGGAGTGTGGATTGTTTGTAACTAAGATACCACTTGTATAGGATTCTGCAGTATTTTCTGGCTGCTGACTCCATGGAAGTTGGCTAGTTAACATGTCTGTAATCCTCGCCTACTGAGTTGAAAGTATCCCATCTGACTGAATATTTGAATATCTTCACTAATAAAATGGAAACTGGATTATTTTTAAAAGCTACCAGTAGTAAAGATGTCTCTCTGAACACCTTTATTTATTATCTCTTTATTTTATAAATGCAAAGGGAAAGAGATGGCTGTTAGTGCATCTGACTTGACCTTTTTTCTCCTGAAAATTCTTAAAAATTTTAAGTGATGGCTATTAAGCAGGGCACTTGTGATGACCACTGGGTGTTATATGTAAGTGACAAACCACTGAATTCTACTCCTGAAACTAATATTACCCTATATGTTAACTAACTAGAATTTAAATAAAAACATGAAACAAAAAATTTTTAAGTTAAAAATTTAAGTTAGAAAAAAGGTGAATGTCATTTTCCAACTTTATAGTTTAAAAAGACTGATCTCAGTACCCCAGTTTTCTTTGGAATCTGATTAAATCAAATCTTAGCAAATAATGCTTTCACATTCTATTAAACATGTGCAGAGAAACACCTAATCATGTGAGGATTGTAAACAAGACATTACAATATGTGCTAGCACATTGTCTTCTATGAAGTATAAGCTCCACTACACTGAACCTCTTTCTTCACTGCCCTGCTCTTACCCCACCTGGTTGACTTGAGAGATATTCTGTCTGGGTCTATAGGGCTTTGGAGTCCCCTGTGTGCCAATGTGGAGATCGCCAACCAGAGGAACAGAGAAGTAAGGATTGAGTCTTCAAAGATACATGTACCCGGTAGAACTGTTGTTCTACACATCCCCTCCTTTCTTCTTGTACCCCCAAGTTTCCTGAACTGATAGGAGGTAAAACTCTACCTAAGAGAATAGGATTTTCCTTGGTTTGTTTGTTTGGTTTGTTTTTTTTTTAAGATTTTATTTATTTATTTGACAGAGAGATAGCAAGAGCAGGAACACAAGCAGGGGGAGAGGGAGAAGCAGGCTTCCCGCCAAGCCAGGAGCCCGACATGGGACTCGATCCCAGGACCCTGGGATCATGACCTGAGCCACAGGCAGACGCTTAACAATTGAGCCACCCAGGCGCCCAACTTCCTTGGGTTGGTTTGTTTGTTTGTTTAAAGATTTTTTATTTATTTGACAGAGAGAGACACAGCGAGAGAGGGAACACGAGCAGGGGGAGTGGGAGAGGGAGAAGCAGGCTTCCCGTGGAGCAGGGAGCCTGATGTGGGACTCAATCCCAGGACCCTGGGATCATGACCTGAGCCGAAGACAGACGCTTAACGACTGAGCCACCCAGGCGCCCCCTTCCTTGGGTTTTTATCATGAAAATGTATCCCAAGTTTTTCAGAGTCTGACCAAAACTCCATACAAAAATACCCAACAGATTTATTCTAATGATAATTCTTCAAATGTATCAGAATAAGGGATCTGTGGTATTATGAAGCATGAGACAGTTTTATACATGAGAGATTCTTGGTTGCCCCAAGACTGCTTCCATGTCTTCAGTATTGTAAATGATGCTGCAATAAACATAGGGGTGCATATAGCCTTTCGGATTAGTGTTTTCGTATTCTTCGGGTAAATACACATAGCAGAATTACTGGATCATACAATAGTTCTATTTTTAATTTTTTGAGAAACCCCATACTGTTTTCCACAGTGGCTGCACCAGTTTGCATTCCCACCAACAGTGCATGAGGGTTCTTTTTCTCCACATCCTCACCAACACTTATTTCTTGTGTTTTTTATTTTAGCTATTCTGACAGGTGTGGTTTTGATTTGCATTTCCCTGATGATGAGTGATGTTGAACATCTTTTCATGTGTTTGTTGACCATCTGTATGTCTTCTTTGGCAGAGTGTCTGTTCATGTCTTCTGCCCACTTTTAATTGGATTATTTGGGGGGTTTGGTGTTGAGTTGTGTAAGTTTTTTATATATTTTGGATGCTAACCCTTTTCAGGATATGTCTTTTGCATGTATCTTCTCGTGTTCATTAAGTTGCCTTTTCATTTTGTTGACTGTTTCCTTTGCTGTGCAGATGCTTTTTATTTTGATGAAGTCCCAATAACTTATTTTTGCTTTTGTTTCCCTTGCCTCAGGAGACACAGCTACAAAAGTATTGCTACCATTGATGTCAGAAAAATTATTGCCTGTTCTCCCTTCAAGGATTTTTATGGTTTCATGAGGTCTCACATTCAGGTCCTGAATCCGTTTTGAGTTTATTTTGTGTATGGTGTAAGAAAGTGGTCCAGTATGATGCTTTTGCATATAGCTGTCCACTTTCCCAACACCATTTGTTGAAGAGACTGTCTTTTTTCCATTATATATTCTTGCCTCCTTTGTCAAAGATTAATTGACCATATAATCATGGGTTTATTTCTGGCCTCTCTCTTCTGTTTTATTGATCTATATGTATATTTTTGTTCCAGGACCATACTGTTTTGATTACTACAGCTTTGTAGTATTTCTTGAAATCTGGGATTATGATTCTTCCAGTTTTGTTCTTCAAGATTGCTTTGGCTATCCAGGGTCTTTTTTCATTCCATACAAATTTTAGGATTATTTGTTCTAGTTTTGTGAAAAATGCTGTTGGTATTTTTATAGAGATTGCAATAAACCTGTAGATTGCTTTGAGTAGCATGGACATTTTCACAGTATTTGTTCTCACAATCCATGAGCACGAAATATCTTTCCATTTGTTTGTGTCATCTTTCATCAGTATTTTATAGTTTTCAGAGTACAAGTCTTTTACCTCCTTGGTTTTCAACTCCTAGGTTTATTCCTAGGTATCTTACTATTTTTGGTGCAGTTGTAAATGGGATTGTTTTCTTAATTTCTCTTTCTGCTACTTCATTATTAATGCATAGAAATGCAGTGGATTTCTGTGTATTGATTTTGTACCCTGTGACTTTACTGAATTCATTTATGAGTATTAGTAATTTTTTGGTGGAGTCTTTAGGGTTTTCTATATAGATAGTATGCCATCTCTAACTACTGAAAGTTTTACTTCTTCCTTATCAATTTTGATGCTTTTATTTCTTTTTGTTGTCTGATTGCTGTGGCTAGGAATTCCAGTACTATGTTGAATAAAAGTGGTGAGAGTGGACATCCTTGTCTTGTTCGTGATCTTAGGGGAAAAGCTCTCAGTTTTTCCCTATTGAGTATGATGTTTGCTATGGGTTTTCATTTATGGAGTGTATTATGTTGAGGTATGTTCTCTCTAAACCTACTTTGTTGAAAGTTTTTATCGTGAATAGATGTTGTACTTTGTCACATGCTTTTTCTGCATCTACTGAGACAATCATATGGTTTTTATCCTTTCTCTTGTTGATGTGTCACGTTGATTGATTTGCAAATACTTAACCACCTTTGCAACTCCAAAATGACCCCCACTTGATTGTGGTGAATGATTTTGTAATGTATTGTTGGATTCAGTTTGCTAATATTTTGTTGAGGATTTTTGCATCTATGTTCATCAGAGATATTAGCCTGTATTTCTCTCTCTCTCTCTTTTTTTTTTTTTTTTTCGTAGTGTTTTTATCTGGTTTTGGTATCAGGGTAATACTGGCTTCACGGAATGAATTAGGAAGCTTTCCTTCCTCTTCTATTTTTTGGAATAGTTTGTGAAGAATAAGTACTAGCTCTTCTTTAAATGTTTGGTAGAATTTTCCTGTGAAACTATCTGGTCCTGGACTTTGGTTTGTTGGGAGTTTTTTGTTTGTTTGCTTTTTTGTGTGATTACTGATTAAATTTCATTGCTGGTAATTGGCCTGCTTATATTTTCTATTCCTGATTCAGTTTTGGGAGGTTACATGTTTCTAGGAATTTATCCATTTCTTCTAGGTTGTCCAATTTATTGGCATATACTTTTTTATAATATTCTCCTAATCCTTTGTATTTCTGAGGTGTCAGCTGTTATTTCTCCTCTTTCATTTCTGATTTTTAGTTGAGTCCTCTCTCTCTCTCTCTCTTTTTTGAGTTTCACTCAAGGTTTATCAATTTTGTTGATCTTTACAAAGAACGAACTCCTGGTTTCATTGATCTGTTCTATTGGTTTTTTATAGTTGCTATTTCATTTATTTCTGCTCTAATCTTTATTATTTCCTTCCTTCTACTGGTTTTGGGTTTTGTTACACCTAGCTTCTTTAGGTGTAAGGTTAGGTTGTTTGAGATTTTTCTTGCTTCTTGAGGTAGGCTTGTATTGCTATAAACTTTCCTCTTAGAATAGCTTTTGCTGCATCCCAAAGATTTTGGACTGTTGTGTTTTCATTTTCATTTGCCCCCATGCATATTTTGATTTCCTCTTTGATTTCTTGGTTGATGCATTCATTGTTTAGTAGCATGTTATTTAACCTCCATGTATTTGTGTTCTTTCCAGATTTTTTTCTTTTGGTTAATTCCTAGTTTCATAGCATTGTGGTCAGAAAAGATGCATGTAATGACTGATCTTTTTGAATTTGTTGAAACTTGTTTTGTGGCCTAATGTGTGATCTGTTCTGAGGAATGTTCCACATGCACTCAAAAAGAATGTGCATTCTGCTTTTTGGGAATGGAATGTTCTGAATATATCTATTAAATCCACCTGGTCTAGTGTGTCATTCAAAACCTCTGTTTCCTTGTTGATTTTCTGTGTGCATGATCTGTCCATTGACGTAAGTGGGGTGTTAAAATCCCCTACCATTATTGTATTACTGTCGATTATTCCCTATATGTTTGTTATTAGCTGCTTTATGTATTTGGGTGCTCCCATGTTGGGTGCATAAATATCTACAATTGTTATTTTTCTTGTTGGATTGTTCCCTGTATGATTATATGGTGTCCTTTGTCTCTTGTTACAGTCTTTGTTTTAAAGTCTATTTTGTCTGATATAAGTATTGCTACCCTGGCTTTCTTTTCACTTCATTTTCATGATAAATTATTTTCCATCCCTTCACTTTCAATCTGCATATGTCTGTAATAAGCAGTTTATAGATGGGTTTCTAAGAGGCAGTACATAGATGGGTCTTGCTTTTTTATCCATTCTGTCACCCTGTGTCTTTTGATTGGAGCATTTAGTCCATTTACATTTAAAATATTTATTGATAGGTATATATTTATTGAGATTTTGTTACTTGTTTTATGGTTGTTGTAGTTCTTCTGTTTCTTTCTTCTCTCTTGGTGGTCTTCTCTCTTGCTGGCTTTCTTTTGTGATATACTTGGATTCCTTTCTATTTTTTACATATCTATTACTGGTTTTTGATTTGTGGTTACCATTAAGTTTATATATAACAACTTATGCTTATAGTAATCTATATTAAGTTGATGGTTGCTTAAGCGTGAACCCATTCTTTACTCCTCTTCCCACCACCTTTAGGTATATGGTGTCATACTTCCCATCCTTTTATTTTGTGACTGATTTTTATAGATAAACTTAATTTTATGGTTTTTGTGCTTCCTACCTTTTTTCCCTCCTATTTATGGTCTTTTCCTTTCGACTCCAAAAGTCCTCTTCAACATTTCTTGTAGGACTGGTTTAGTGGGCAGGAATTCCTTTAACACTTGTTTGTTTGGGAAACTTTATTTCTCCTTCTATTCTGAATGATAGCTTTGCTGGATAGCATATTCTTAGCTGCAGGTTTTTTTCTTTTTTTCTTTCTGCATTTTGAACATATCATGCCACGATCTTCTGGCCTGCAAAGTTTCTGCTGAAAAATCAGCTGATAGCCTTATGGGGTTTCCCTCATATGTTACTGTCTTCTTTTGCTCTTTTAAAATTCTCTATCACTACTTTTTGCCATTTTAATTATTATGTGTCTTGGTGTGGACCCCTCATCGAGTTATTTTGTTGGGAGCTCTCTGTGCCTCCTTAGTCTGGATTTGTTTCCTTCCCTAGGTTGAGGAAATGTTCAGCTATTATTTCTTCAAATAAATTTTATGCCCCCTCTGCTCTCTCTTCTCCTGGGATCCCTATAATGCAAATGTTATTACTCTTGATGGTGTTGCTGAGTTCCCTTAGTCTATTTTCATTTCTTCTTATTATTTTTCTCTCTCCTCTTCAGCTTGATTCATTTCTATTACTCTGTCCTCCAGGTCAGTGATCTGTTCTGTGTCCTCAAGTCTATTATTTATTCCATCTAGTGTATTTTTAATTTCAGTTATTGAGTTCTTCCTCTCTTACTGGTTCTTTTTTCTCTCTCTTTGTTGAGGGTCTCACTGAGGTCTTCCACTCTTTTCTCAAGTCCAGAATCTTTATGACCATTACTTTAAATTCTCTATCAAGAGTATTACTTATCTCCATTTCATTTAGCTCTCTTGCTGTGATTTTGTCCTGTTCTTTCATTTGGGATACATTCCTCTGTCTCCTCATTTTGTCTAACTCTCTGTCTGTTTCTGTGTGTTAGTAAAGTCAGCTACATCTCCTGCTCTTGAAAGTAGTGGCCTTATGAAGAAGAGGTCCTGCAGTGCCCTGCAGTTCAATGTCCCCTGTTCACCAAAAACTGGCATTTCAGGGGTGTCTCCTATGTGTGTTGCATGTGCCCTACTATTGTGGCTGAGGCGCTTTTGCCTTCAGTTATCTGCAGTGGGTCTCTTTGCATGTTGTAGGCAGGGTTTGGTCCCTGTGTTGTTAGTGGGGCAGTCTGGGGCTACCTTGTGTTTGAGTTGATCAAACCAAGAGTTTGCCAGAGATGCAGTACCACTGAACTACATGGCATTTTCCCTGTGTTGTCTCTGAGCTTTCATTGATGGGTGTGGCTTGCAGTTAGACCAGAACTCTGCCCCCAGCCCACTGTTGGGGCCACAGTTGGCTTGGTATGTGTGGTTATCTTCCCCTCTCCTTGGGACAGGAGTCACTTTGGAATGGTGCCAGCTGCTGTTGGGACTGCTTGCTTGCTGGGCTGGTGGCACCATTTGGATGGGCTCCAGCCAAGGATGTATTGGAAGGGGCATCTATGCAGGAGAGCACAAGGGTGGGACTCACTCTTAGCAAGGTCCGTGCCCATTTGCTGTCGGGAGAGAGCTGCAGCCACTCAGGAAAACTCCTACCTAGGTCTGGATGGAGAGAGTGAATCCACAGAAATGTGCAGGGGCGGGGCATGCTATTAGCAAGCTAGGTAGTGTTCATGCTGTGCTGGTTTCCACAGGTGACTGTGTATCTAGGCTTGGGGGTGGAGGAGGAAAATGGCACCCAGCAGCTCTCTTTTTCTTGCAGAAGTCTCCCAGTGATCTCTGCCCCTCCAGCACATGCTCTGAGATTAGTAAACAAATCTCCTTCCTATATACCCTCAGTGTTTTTCAAACTACTGCTTCTATGATGTATCTCAGTGGGGCTGTTTGTTGTGCTGTCTCTTTAAGGGTAAGGACTCAGTTTCCTCTTGCCCTCCAGCTCTCCCAGACCCAAGCCCACTGATTTTTAAAGTTCCAGCTGGTAAGCCCCACTGATTGTAAGAACTCGAAAAGTTAGGCCCCTCTGCTTTTCAAAGCCAAATGTAACGGGAATCCATTTTCCCAGTATAAGTTCCCCATACGTGGGTGCTCTTCTCCCTCTTCATGTCCGCAGCATTCCTCCCTCTCACAGACACACGCCCTTCCTACCCTCTTCAATGTGGACTCTTCTCTACAGTTAGCTGTGGAGAGTCTGTTCTTCCAGTGTTCAGGTCATTTTCTGGGTTATTTACACTGATGTGGGTATTATCTAGGTGTATCTGTGGGACAAGGTGAGCCAATGATCATCCTACTCCACCATCTTTCCCAGAAGTCCTGTCTACAATAACAGTACTTAATGAACATTATTTATTGCTAGTTTCTCCCCTTCTAACCCTACATCCTCTGACACGTCATAAGAAAAATTTCCATTAACTTTAATGTTAGGTGGAGCCTTATTCTTCAAAATATAAAACTATAGAGGAACAATCCCATATAACCCAAGTTTCTTATCTAAAGTTAAAGAGTTGACAGTACTTTTCACAAAATTACTATTTTATTTTTTAAAAATCCCCACTGGTTTTATTTAGAATACTATGTACTATGATATAGGGTAGACTGCTGTAACAAGATACCCTTAGATACAGTGACTTAATCAAGAGTATCATATAACAGTCCAGGTGGACAGTCCAGTAGGGGTATAGTGGCTCCATCATGTCAGGCATCCAGGCTGTGCCAGCTTCAACAGGTGCTTCCATCTTGAGGTCCAGAGTAGTTGCTGCAGCTCCCACCATTATGTCCCCATGCCATCAAGAGGGAAGAAGGAAAGGGATATGTGCTTGGTCTTTAGCTAGTAGGATGGGGGAATTCTATCACTAAGAGAAAAGGGTAAGAATGGGTATTGGGGGCACAAGTAGTCTCTGTGACATGTTATAATTTATGCTTCATTCTAAATAATATTTTGAGTTAAATATGAGGTAGAGCAAGGGGAATTACCATTATGCAATTTGGAGACTTAAGCTGTACAAAATACTGGAGATCTTATTGTGTAACAATATATAACTTAAATAGGTGCTGAACACTGCCTGAGTGCTTTACATGGATTATCTCACTAACTACTCAGAATCATCCTGTGAGCTAGGTATTATTATCCTCCTCCTTTCATAAATAAGGAAAGTGAGGCATAGGGAGAGAGGCCAAGTAAATTGCTGCGGGCACAGCACTAATACATGGTAGAGCTGGTACTTGAATCCAGACATTCAGGTTCCAGAATTGCCTTTCCAACAATTTCCTATTCAGCCAGGACTTGGAATGTTAGGCTGCCTTTCAAAACTGGATAGGAGGAAAGATTCTCTAAATAGTAATACCTTGAATTTAAACAAAAATTTAAAAATCAAAACAAAATCTGAAATATACAATAAAACAAGGTTTAGCCTAAAGTATTGTTTTATTTTTACAATCAGGATGGTAGATAGTAAGGAGATATTCTAGATTTATAATCAATAAATAAAATCCAGATTCTTCTATGGTATTAATTTAAGACTAAAGGAGAGTGAAAAAAGAAAAAATAATCTAAGTATGATATATTTACTACTCCTGGGAAAATAAATCTAAGACCTTATTTCCTGAACAAATAGGGTTGTTAATAAATGATTTAGGTATATCCAAGTACACTTCAGGCCATTTTTTAATCAAGGAAACCTGAAACAAGTTCATCCCAGTATTTGGGGCTTAATCTCAACCTCAGGCCAGTTAGGTGATTAGATATCCCTAGGTGCTTTAAATTATATTTAAATCATCACATTTATTAAATAAGAAGATGGCTTTAGAGTATTAAAATAACAGTATCCACTCCCTAGGTCCATTAGTTTGCTAAGGCTGCCATAACAAAGTACCAGAGATGGGGTGTTTAAAATAACAGATACTTATCTTCTCACAGTTCTAGATGCTGGAAGTCCATGATCAAGGTGTGGACAGGTTTGCTTTCTTCTGAGGCTTCTCTTCTTGGCTCTCAAATGGCTGCCCTCTTCCCATAGTGGTCTCTCTCTGTGCCCTAATGCCTTCTTTTCATAAGAAAACCAGAAAGGTGGGGAATAGGGCCTCCCTAGCAGTGTTATTTTAACTTAATCGCCTCTTTAAAGGCCCCGTCTCCAAATACAGTCATATTCTGAAATACTCTTGGTTAGAACTTCAACCTATGAATTGGGGCAGGGAAGGAGTCCATACCACAGAAACACTCTGGAAACACTGAGGCTGCAAAAGCAATTTGCAGCAGTGAGAAGTTCAACATTTGGCTGCTCCCATCTTACGGCTTTGGCCAAAATAGGATATGGTACAGGTGGTATGTTTCAGTGACAGTAAACCACTTCATCTAAGTATTTTTTGGCAACCTTACTAAATGCAACATGAAAATTATTTAAAAGAGCATCTTGAACTTGCTATTGCTGACATTTTCACCAGCCAGGCAAGAGGAAAAATCAGTGTGACATTGGCAGATGTTTTGCTGAAAAGATCAAGTGTGGTTGAGTGAAGTCTGCAGCTATGACAGGCAGCCTCACAGAGGCTCAGAACAATACCAGGTCTCTGACCAGAGAAGAACTATTAGCCACACAAGAGCTGGAAAAATACAGGTCAGTGTTTAGTACAGGTGAATCCCTTTTCTAAAGTCGTATCTGCAGAGAACTTCAAGTGTGGCAGCAAGAGAAAATACCTCTTTTGGATTATGGCAGTGAAATAAAAAAGGATAGGCACATTGCCAAGAAAGATTTGAAGTATTCTGAAAGTATCATCAAGGGAATTTATTCCACTGTCTCACAAGAATATTCTTAATGATACTATATTTTCTCGACCACTGTATTTCTTTCATTATAAATCTCTCTGGAAAATGAGAAGAGGAAAGGGAAATTGTGGACTTTATGGCTTGTAGGATTAACATGAGGTTAAATGAGGGAAACCATAAAGTCAAAGAGCCCTCGTGCAATTTTCTAAAAATAATCTTCAGATATGAAATTTTTACAAGTTGTACTTATCTGGGTTGGGATGAAATATGTTTTTAAAAAACTTTGACATAACTCAAAAGGAACGTTTTTGTTTGTTTAAAAACTAAGAAAGAAAAGCTGTGGCACTATTAGAACAGACTACCTCAAAGATTTCTACGTGGTTATGACAACATTGGGAGCATCCGACATCAACAAAGGGGAACTGCTGGATACTTTCTTTAAAAGAATGATTATTGAACACCTTTGACAATACCTTTATATCAGATTGTATATAATACAAATTACACACAACTTTATGTGGGTAATATTGGCATTGGGAAGAACAAGACCTTGAGAGCATTAAGAACATTAATAACAGTACAACAGCCACCCAAATGGTATGTAATGGTACCCCTTGAGAGCCTTAGAGCTCACCCCGTGTGCGCCTGCCCTACCACCAACTCACCATTCACAGAACTCTGGTGATTCTGGAAAGGTAGTTTTCTCAAGGGGCTATGTTCTTTATCATGTCAGGACCTTTAAATATGCTGCTCTCTTCACCTAAAATACAAATCCCACCGCCACCCATTCACCATCTGCATGGAGTTAAAATTTCCTTTTAAAATCCCTTGGATACCAGTGTCGTCTCTCAGTGTATCCAATACTGTAAATTTGACTGTAATTGCTGCTGCTTTGTTTGGACACCAGATAAAAGTGGTTGATTTGGGGGTTTTGGGGGTTTTTTGGGGGGGTTGGTTTTTTTAGGAAGCCTATTTTAGAGATCATCATAAACACCAGATTATCTTCAGGAACTGAAACAAAGTAAAGAGAAGATTTGCATTTCTCACCTCATGATCTCGCCAGGTTCCATGTTCATTCAGTGGCAGAGCGAGCGCAGACTCACACTCACTGTTTAAATTGTTCCTTCTCTTCCCTTTCTCTTCCTCTCTCCATATAATCGAATATATACATAAGACAAATACCTAAAGCTAAATAAATATAAAATAAGTCCTCTGGGTTGTACTTAGACTGCATCACAGTTAAACTTCTGCTTGTCAGTCTGTCCTGCTAGGCAATG
Organism: Neomonachus schauinslandi; assembly: GCF_002201575.2. Lineage (NCBI taxonomy): Eukaryota > Metazoa > Chordata > Mammalia > Carnivora > Phocidae > Neomonachus > Neomonachus schauinslandi. Next base: position 83,781,043 of record NC_058410.1, on the reverse strand, counting down.
ACATGGCTGGGGGCAGGGCCGCTTTCCTTTCCATTCTTCCATATACAGTCCTGGGCCCAAAGCACTCAGAGAATAGTTTGTTGAGTAAGTAAACAAGGGAATGAGTGACCAAAACATATTAACTACAACAATTTTTCTTTTTAAAAACATAACTGGGTTTTGTCTCTGTACATAAAAAAATATAATAATAATTTTTATCACTGATCTCAGTTTCATTTTCAGGATAACCAAAAGACTGCATCTACTCTATAGTTTTTTTTTTTCATGAGCTAATAGGATATCACTGCATTTATCTTTTTAAGATACTGCTTAATCAACTGTTTAATCAATTCAGTGCTATTCTTTTACTGATTTTTTCCAATTGATGAAATTGACTATTCATTGGTCATTAGAGAATACTTTGATGGGAAAGATGATTTATCAGACATTATGTTTATCCACCTTTCCAACCAATAATATTAGATCTAAAAATGTTATGTTTTATCTTGTGCATTTAACCATTCCCTTCTGCATAGAAACAGGCTCTAATGTCACATATCTTAAAAGATAGACAACCACATATCCTGTGCGATTCTCCAAATACTACCTCTCAATCACAACAAACCTTTTCAAAATAGTCATAGGAGCTCCCTCTACTTATTTGTCTCTCATTCTCTCTTCTGACTGGCCATTCCTTTTAGGCTCCCAACCCTACTGCTTCACCAAATCTACGCTTGAAATCCGTGATCTCATGGAGCCGAGCTCTATTATCACTTCTGTGTCTGGTTTTTTTGTTTGTTTGTTTTGTTTTTAAGATTTTATTTATTTATTTGAGAGAGAGCAAGCGCTCAAGCACTAGCCAGGTGGTGGGGGAAGGGTAGAGGGAGAGGGAGAAACAGACTCCCCACTGAGCAGGGAGCCCAATGTGGGGTTCGATTCCCAGGACCCTGGGATCATGACCTGAGCCAAAGGCGGGTGCTTAACTGACTGACCACCCAGACGTCCTGTGTCTATTTCTTACTAAAATTCTAAGTAGTAAACAACACTTTTTTTCTTACTTCTAACACTTTATTCTTCTGATTTCTGCACAATGACACTTAGCTATTTTTCCCCATGCCTTAAAATGTCTTCCTTTGTAGGCTCCTTAAGAGTCTTGACTTTCTTCTGGACCTCTAAATGTGGAAAATAGTCTAGGCTCTATTTTGTCTACTCTTTTTATCTCTATCTATACTTCCTCCCTATTACATTTAGTACTATAGATTTTTAATTCCATCTGTATGCCAATATATCCTGTCTGTCTGTCCATCTAACTACCGACTGACCTATTTCCAACCCTAACCTGTCCCTCGTGGTCGTGATCATACGCACACTTCCAACTTTACTGTCCACATAGCTATTTAGGAAGCCCCTCAAACATCCAAGAGAGAACTTATCATTTCCACCACTCACAATGAATGAATTCCTCTTCCTTTTCAGTAAATGACACTACCATTCAACTAATTATCCTCGCTGAAAGCCTGAAAGTGAATGGATATGTTCTTTCTTTCTGAACCACTTAGACATGTAATAGGGCAAATACTGTCAGTTCCGTTCAGAATATAACCCAACCTTCCCCTCTTCCCTCATCTCTGCCACTACTTCCCTAACCGAAGCCACTGTTTGTCTCTTTGTAGGTAGGAAAGTAGCTCTCCAGTTCTTCTCTGCTTCCACTTCTAGTTCCTACAATGCATTCTCCACACAATAGCTAGAACAATCCTTTGAAAATGTAAATCAGATCATGACCCTTCCCTGTGGCTTCATTATACTCAGCACAAAATCCAGGCTATTTTCCAGCAGGTCATGCGCCTCCAGCTCCTTCAGCCTCTCCCACTCCATCTTCTCATCCATCATACTTCAGCTTTTCACAGCTTTCTCAGACAAGCCAAGGAAGGTCAGTCACTCCTCAGGCTCTTGCACTTGCTCCCTCTGCCTGGATAATACTTCTTTCAGATCTTTGCACGGTTTACATTCTCAGAAGTGGCTTCTGCCCAGTGGATCAAAAGTAATTCACTCTACTGGGACAGTCTCTTCTGCTTCGTTTGCTTTTTTCATAATGATTACCAGTTCTAAAATTATCATAACTTATTTAATTGTTCATTATATGCACTATCCTGTCTTATGACTGTTGTAGCTCCCCCACCTAGAAAAATGCCAATTAGACTATAGGTACTTGCTACTTAATGAGTATTTACAGAATGAATTAAAACATCAGTGGGGGTGTTTCTAAATATAACATACATCTCTTACTATGAAAAGAGAGAAATAATATGTAAAGATGACACATTCTGGAACATTCTATAAGGGAAAGTTCTGCCAAAGCAGGGGAAAATAATTGTTCCCAAATGATATGGATTTTACTGATTTTTTCATGTGTTTGTGAATACAGAGTATAAAATGGGCTAGTTTTCTAATCCTTTTGTTCTTCATATAATACTTGGGACAGTGGTTTCAAGTCAAAGGTTTCATGTCATAATTTGATAGGAGACTTCATGTCTTAACCAGGTCAATGATTCTTCAATGGTTACAAATAATTGTTAAATAATGGTGATATCACTTAGTGGTTTAATGCATTATATTGAAATTTTTAAAATTCATCTAGGGAACATGTATTTATGCTATAATCACAACATATGTACAGAGATAGATACAGATAATTATATACATTTGTACTTGTATAGAATATATGTGCTTTTAACAAAAATTTTAAATGAATTTGTAAGCCCATATGAGAATGTGTACATGAAATTATCTGTGTAGCTAAACCACTGTTCTGTTTGTAAAATGAGATTAGACTTTGTGTTTTCCTAAACTGTGGTATAAAAGAATGGTCACAAGACAGATTCAGAAGATCTAATCCAGCGTCTGCTCACTAGCATGATGTTGAACAAATCATTATACTCACTAGAATATAAGTTCCATTAGGACAAGGGATTTTTGTCTACTGCGTTCATTGCTGTATCACCAGCAAGAGGCTGGAAGAGACTGAGCTCAGTGTAAGTTCTGAACAAGTATTTGTTGCATGAGTTATACATCTCCAAAATTCATTTCCACATCTATAAAACAAAGTGCTTTCCAACCCTTGCATTCTAAATAGTATTAAAGCTGTTGTGAATTTAAATATGAATTTAAATCCATAGCTAGAACTCTTTATTCAGTTTTTACCTGGACCTTTATAAAATTTAGTTCATCAAAGCTCTTTTTTTTTTTAAGATTTTTTTAATTTTTTTTTTTATTAGAGAGAGTACAAGCAGGGGGAGCAGCAGAGGGAGAAGGAGAAGCAGGCTCCCCGCTGAGCAGGAAGCCCGATGTGGGGTTCGATCCTAGGACCCCAGGATCATGACCTGAGCTGAAGGCGGACACTTAACCGTCTGAGCCACCCAGGCGCCCCATCAAAGCTCTTTTCATTGTTTTGGAATTTATTTATTTGAATTATTAACATGAATAAGACAAGAGCTAACTATCAGTGCATATTTGGTGTCTTCAAAAGGACTAAAACTAAAACTTTAAAATTAAAAATGTATTCAAATTCATAAAATTAAGTAAGTATAAAAGAAAGTTGAATAACCAGCTTCCTAAATGATGTTTTCTCAAAGTGTGTAGCGTTTACATTTTGGAAGCTATTAAGTTTTAAAACTGCTTCAAGAATGTTAGGATACCCTGTAAATATACTCTTCTTTAAGAATACTTGATGTCCCAATTAAATAATGCAAACAAATTAACAGACTCTTCACTTTTAATTTTTTCATTCATTGAACAAATATGTAATAAGTAACAACCATGTGAAACCTGTGTTAGGAAGTAGCCTACGTGATGAGCCTACTCTGCCCCTGTCATCTGCCCTGCCAGGGGCACACAGGGCCCTGAGATCTCTGGCCACAGAGCCTTTTGACCAGAGTCAACATCAACATTGGAAAGACTGCAGAGGAAAGCTGTGCACTACTGAGAAGACAGTGGCCCCCTCCTGACCACCATTACTCAACCTCCCCCCCCCAACAATCACCAGGACCAGTACCCCCACGGGTGTTACTTCCCTGTTCCCTCACAGCCTGTGGCCTCACTTCCTCCAGACTGATGATTCGTGAGACCCTTACCCTTTATAATAAAACCAGGGCTGCTCTACCCTGTCACTCTCTATCCCCCCTTATCCTGCCTGGTTTTTTTTTCCATAGCATTTATTACCAAGCATATATTTATTTATTTGTGCATTGCCTTGGTTGTATACACACACTAGAATGTAAGCTCCATGATAGCAGGAAATTTGTCATTCATCAGTACACCTAGAACAGTGTGTGACACATAGTAGGTGCTTAGTAAATATTTGTTGGGTGGATGGATAAATGAAAAACTGAATGAACAAATAACCTGAACCTCCCCACTACGATCCTCTTAAGTGTTTTTCCTCCAGTTTCCAGCATCACCTCACCGTTTAGATTTAAAGTTTGCCCTCCTTTTTCTAGCTATGATAGTCCTTGTTCTCAGTAAGAATCTGATGTTCCACCCTGGGTTTGTTGCCTCTGCTGCTTTGGGGAAACATCTGCACAACTCTGCTGAGCTCACTTTGGTAATACGTGGCTGGGGCTCGCCTTTACCCCTCAGGTGGAATCTAGCCAGTGTGTGTGCGTGAATGAAGTCTCGCTCTACCACAGTGACTTCATAAAGGAACTACATTTGGGAAGGAGGCACAATATATAAATAACTAAGTATATAAATAAAAACAGCACTAGAATGTCCATAAATGAAGTCACTGCCTTCAGTAAGTGTACGAGTTCTACAATGACGAGCCAAATAGGCAAGATAGAGACTAGAAGGGGAAAAGTAGAGACTCCCTGAGCTGTAGTTGGGAAAATGGGTGCATCCCTATGAATGTTGGTAGGAGTGATTTAAATTACTATGTTTCTAAATGGCAATTTAGAAATAGCTATTAAGACAAAACAGATTCCTACCCTTTCACTAGCATTCAACCTCTAGAAATGTGTTCTATAAAAACTCTCCTGTAACAACTGGAAACATTCCAAGTGCTCATCAGTAAGGAGATGGCTTAATTATGACACCACCCAACGGTGCAGTCATTAAAAAAAATAGAGACATGTTTGTTTGTATTATAGTAAGTTACATTAAATAGAATGAGGAAAATGTGTGATCTTGTTACTGAGTTGATACCAATGTTCTAGATACTAGGGATAACAGCAATATTCACAATGTCCTTCTCAAAGAGATGAATTCTAATTGAGGAAACAGACAACAAACAAATTGAAGTTTAATGGCAGAGCAGTGCTATAAATCAAGCATGGCAAGGAGATAGAAAGTGATAAGGATCAGAAAAAGCCTCTCTGAGGGGGTGACATTGGCGCCGAGACCTGAATAAAGTGAGGGAGCAAGGCAAGAAAGTCAGAAGGAAAAGCCAGGAAAACACCCTGAAGCAGCATGTTTGGCGTTATCAAGAAAATGTGGGAAGACCATGTGACTGAAGAGCAAGGACCACGGGGATGAGGGGCAGCGTGTGAGATCTGAGAGGTGGCCAGGGACCAGGCATTTTATGGGCCATAGTAACAATTTTGGATTTTCTTTTAGTTTTGATGATAAAGCAGCACAAATCTTGAGCAAGGGAATGACATATTCAGATTTATGTTTTTAAGGAATTGCCATGGCTCTTATGTAGAGAATATTCAACATTGAGTCCATATAGTATAATCAATTATTTTTTTTATTAGACAATCTACAATAGGATTGCAGTGACCAAAAATGAGAGGAAAACATACAGTCTTTCCTGTGGTTTATTTAGGAGTGTTTTGGGGCACCTGCTTCACAGAGGTTTTATGAGGGTTGAAGAGTTTATAAAGCATTTTCTCATATATTAATGGGGATTAAATGATACTATATGAAAAACTGAAAGAAAACCAGAAATACATATCAAATGTGTAGATGGAAAAACTGTGACAGGTATTAAAAGTCTAAGTGTTTGTCTAACCTTTTGGTATTGTTCTAATCAAATAAGTGTTTTAGAATTTCATTTCCATGCTGTGAATAGAATGCCGGTTAGTGCATCTCAAAGTGGCTTGAGGAAATTGCTCTGAACTTAGAGTTTATCAAGAAAATGATCAGCCATTATAATTCACAATGCAAAAAGAGACTTCCACCCAAAACTGCCAGTCAGAAGTCATGCAGCTGAGGCAACAAGCATGAGAGAGCCGTAGAGGCTTGGAGTTAAGATAAAACCTATTCTACCTCCATAGGTATGCTATGTGCCATCTCAAATGAGAATGTGTATGGTAAAGTGTTTCAAAAATCATTAAATAAAATACTACCGTTCCTCTTTATGGGATTGTTGATACATGGCCAGAACTGTGGTATTTTTCATGCTTGGTTCCCTGCACCTCTTCTCCTTTAAAGGACAAGGCCCATTCATTTAGGTCTGTTCCCGCACATTTGGAACACTCCAGATTGGGGAAAAACCTTTTAGGTTGTTCAGCATTCTCTTTCCACATAATGCAGCCAGTTTTTTCCCTGCAGTTGATAACTTGAGCAGCCATACTGCAATGAGCTCATGTTGGATCCCTGAGATTCAGGCAGTCTCTGGGCCTGGGGCAGAGGTCTACCCTCCACTGCTGCCCCTCTGCGCCAAAGCGTATGTGGGCAAAGAGATTCAGCTAATCAGATTATTCTCTTAGACTCTCTTTTTCTGAGTAAACTTTCAATTATGTGCATAACTGTTTTATTTGCAGAATCAGTCAACATTCGGGGAGAAACGGCCTAAACAAAACTTAGAGCTTCTTTTACTCTCTCTTGTCAGAGTCAGGCCACAAGAAGTTAAAAAGTACCATCCAGAGAAGCACAGAAACAGGAATGGCAGCCGAAATGAGGAAGATGGTAAGGCAACCAAGTCGAGAGTCTACTGACGGCAGCATCAACAGTTACAGCTCCGAGGGAAAGTAAGTGATGTCAGCACCTCTGCGTGGCTTTAGAACCACAGCCTGTGTGGTCACAGGTAAAGTAACAAAGCCACCAGCGGTTACGGCGCCGCTTCTCTATTTAACTAGGAGTTTAACCCTCCATGTTTTAAAACAGCCTTACCTCTTATGATACGTACACAGGGACATACCTCTGCACCTGCTCACTCAGACCTTTCAGAGGTCTGAAGAAAAGCTGGGTTAACATGAATAAACTGATCTCCATCGTCCAGAAAAGCTCACAATAGTCCAGTCCTGGGTGTTTTTAGTGTAGAAATGCTACATTTAGTGGATTATTTCGGGTGGGGAAACTCATTGGCCCAGTCACCAAAATCTGAATTAAAACTTAGAAGTGAGACTTGATTTCCCGTATTCCTACTTTTCTCCAAACTAATTTTTGTTTCTGAGTTGTTGGAAGTCTAACATTCTGATAATAAGCAATTTAAATTTTTTTTTTGTTTTTAAAACATCACTAACTCATTTTTATCTTAGGAAAAAAGCCCAGAATTTATTTTTCTGGTTAAAGAGTTTTAGTTAATCTTTAAAAAATTTAACTAGATTTGTGTTTTGCTTACTTGCTTTTACATATAGATCCTACACAAGAAAAACCCTGCATTTCTCTATGCTTGAGAATTTTTCTGATAAAACCAAACTTTTACTGAGGTTATAGATCTTACAATTAAGTAATTATTATCCTGTAGTGGGTTACTTGGGGATTGACCGTGTACAAATTTTCTATAATTATTCATTTATTGCCATTCAGAAATCTCATTTACCAATCTAATAGTAATAATTTATTTTACTTTACTGGCATTTTTTAAATTTTGTTCAGAAAATGAAATAAAATTATGCCAAGTTAATGTTCATGATGTGCTTTCCCATTCCCGAAACTAGGGTTTATTTGATCAAATGATTGGTATGCATGCTCCCAGCAAGATACAGCTAAGAGCAAAAATCAGCAGGAACGAAAGTTATGGAGATGAACTTGCTGACAAAATTCCAATATTTGATGAAGTATTATAATGCAATGTGCAAATGAAAGACAGGAGACATGATTTTCTGATATAAAACTAATAAATCAAATAATATTTACCTCCACTGTGCATAAGCCACTTAACCTCTTACAGATTGATTTTCATAGTCTCTGGATGCGATCATGGTACGTGCCCTCTCTAATTCCCTTGATTGTGAGGAAGTAATATGTGAGAAAGCACACTGGAAGCAATAAGTCCCTATAGAAACGTGCTTATTCAAAAAATGCTCATTGAAGTCCAACTGCATGGCAGGCATGGTTCTTGTTGCCCAGGATACCTCAATACACAAGAAGAGCATAGTCACTCTCTGCTGGAGCTTACGGCCCAGGGAATTCAGGCAGTCAGGGTGTAGTAAGATATGGACATAGTCTAGGGGCACCTGGGTGGCTCAGTCAGTTAAGCTTCTGCCTTCAGCTCAGGTCATGATCCCAGGACCCTGGGATCGAGTCCCACGTCAGGCTCCCTGCTCAGCGGGGAGGCTGCTTCTCCCTCTCACTCTCCCTCTGTGCTCTCTCTCTCTCTCAAATAAACAAATAAAATCTTTGGGAAAAAAAATGCTTTATTTAAAAAAAAAGAAATGGGCATAGTCTAATCAATTCTTTTCCATTTGAACTGAATGAAAATCTCAGATAATATAAAAATGTAGTTCATTAAAAAATGAAAAAATTAAGCATTTTTACTTGTAAATAAGAATTTGTACTTTGCTATAGCATTTATTGAAGAAATTATCAGGCATTTTTTTAAACTTAGCATTAATGTTACTTAATGTAAATGAACAATTATTTATGTAGAGTTCATGATATAAAAATTTGCATCTTATATTTTATGTCAGCAATATACTTATGTAGGGATTTGTATTTGTAAATGTCCAGAAAACTTAGTATATTAAAAACGACAACTAAGCTTTCCTGAACAGAACATCAACTCTTAACTTGAGAGTTTATTTAGGCCTTTTCTCAATCAGTGCTGTACTTTATATACTTGGTTCAGAGGCAATGAATGCAAAGAATCAATGTAAACTGTCTAATGTTTATAGTTGTGATCAGAATTAGTAGTTAAATGGAAACTAACGAAAAGAATTCTAGGAGATCTAATGTTTTGATTTTTGTCCTTTTACTAATAGCTTAATATTTCCTGGAGTACGACTAGGAGCAGACAGTCAATTCAGTGATTTTCTTGATGGACTGGGACCAGCTCAGCTTGTTGGCCGCCAAACCCTTGCCACCCCTGCAATGGGTAAGAATCATTTTTTTCCACAGGAAAACTGATGTTTCATGATTGACAAGGTCATTTAAAGTATCATAATAGTAATATAAGTGAGAAGCAACATTTTAGCAAGGGTAATTCTGGCTTCAAATGACTATTCTAATTTCTGATGCATGTTTCTCACTTGAGACATTATGCAAAATGAATAAAGTTAGTCATAAATCTTTGAATTATCAGAAAACTCCATCAAGATAGAGAGTCTACAATAGATCCAAATGTAGGATAAGGGTAGCATTTCACAGCACATAAAGATGATGGATTTATTCAGTAAGGGATGTTGGCAGAACTGTTTTAATAAGCAAAAAAAAAGATAATGAAATTGCCTCCCTACTTCAGAACTTATAAAAATATTTTATACTCAATTATAAAAGAGAACTGGGGTGGAGAAAGACACTAGAAAATACTGAAAACACTTAATTAATGTGTCTGTGCTCTTGGAGTGGGAAAGAACTTTTCAAAGGGTCAAACCAAAGACAGATAAATTGAAAACTTCTACTAGCAAAATGTACCTTAAATTAAGTTAAAAGAAAAATGACGAAGGGAGAAATTGACATGTAACAGGTGCAACAGCTATTCCCCTGAAGGACATGAATTTCCATGGAATTCTCAGCAAAATGCATGAAAATAGGTCACCACACAAAGGCACATCATCATCATGGACTCTCACAGCACCAGAGATTAATAGAAAATCCTACAAGTTTTCTAAGAGGAAAAATAATTCTATACAAAATTATCAAAAGTCAGATTCCCATCGGACTCCTCCATAATAATACTAGAAGCCAGAAGACTACTTCATATTACCTTAAAAATGCTGAGTAACAGTTAATTTCCAAGGTATAGTACAATCGCCCTCCAAATTATCAAGTAAGGTTCAGGCTGAAATAAAAATATACTGACAAAGAAAGGTCTCAAAACATTTTCCTCATACACAACATTGCTCAGAAAGTTACTGGAGGACCTCAACAAAATGAACTAAGTGAACTTAAAAAAATAGGAACTAAAAAAAGAGGAAGAAAAAATCCAGTAAATAAATGTTTCAACACAAGAGAGAAATGGTTGGGATACCCAAGACGATAGTGAAGAAAAATCTAAAGATAACAGTTGCAGCAAGTTTTAAAAGCAATTTGCACTGGGTGTTGTATGCAGCTGATGAATTGTTGAGCTCTACATCTGAGGATATACTATATGTTGGCTAATTGAATTTAAATAAAACAAAATTAAATTAAATTAAATTAAGATAAATAAAAGCAATTTGTCCAAATTGCCAGAATCCATAAGATAAAATCTACAGAATACCTAATGTGTTTGATTTTATGGAAGAGGTCAACAACCAGGAGAGAATAAGGGGTTGAACTAATGATATATACACACAAATTTAGCAGATTCTTTTTAAAAAGACACTTATTTAGTATAGGGAAAAGGAAGAGCTGTCCAAGAAATGAGAAGTAACCATAGTACTCTAGTTCACTCATTTTTTTTAAATTTTATTTTATTATGTTATATTAATCACCATACATTACATCATTAGTTTTTGATGTAGTGTTCCATGATTCATTGTTTGCGTATAACACCCAGTGCTCCGTTCAGTACGTGCCCTCCTTAATACCCATCACCAGGCTAACCCATCCTCCCACCCCCCTCCCCTCTAGAACCCTCAGTTTGTTTTTCAGAGTCCATCGTCTCTCATGGTTCGTCTCCCCCTCCGATTCCCCCCCTTCATTCTTCCCCTCCTGCTATCTTCTTCTTCTTTTTTTTCTTAACATATAATGTATTATTTGTTTCAGAGGTACAGGTCTGTGATTCAACAGTCTCACACAATTCACAGCGCTCACCATAGCCCATACCCTCCCCAATGTCTATCACCCAGCCACCCCATGCCTCCCACCCCCCACCACTCCAGCCACCCTCAGTTTGTTTCCTGAGATTAAGAATTCCTCATATCAGTGAGATCATATGATACATGTCTTTCTCTGATTGACTTATTTCACTTAGCATAATACCCTCTAGTTCTATCCATGTCGTTGCAAATGGCAAGATTTCATTTTTTTTGATGGCTGCATAATATTCCATTGTATATATATATACCACATTTTCTTTATCCATCTTCTTTGTCCATCTGTTGATGGACATCTTGGCTTTTTCCATGGTTTGGCTATTAGAGGAAGAATACAAACTGAAAATATTTAGAAATATGTTCAGCCTCTCTATTAATCAAAGAGATGCAAATTATCACTTTTTAACCATCAGATTGGTAAAAACTAGACATATTCCTAATACCCCTATTAGTGGGTGTGGAATATGAGAGGACAGATACTTCTGGTGGTAGTACAAACAGGCACAATCTTTCTGAAGGATACTTGGCAATATGCATGGAATTTTTGATTGTCCATTTAATTAGACCCAATAATTTAAAATCTGTGTAAAAATTCTTTATAAAGCTGTTCATTGCAGTGCTATTTATAATAGCGACAACATAGATGACCTATATTTCCATCAACAGGGATCTGGTTAAACAGGTAGTGACATGCCCATTCACTGGTCCATATAGTCAATAAATTGAGGATGTATGGTCATGAGATAGATAGATAGATAGATAGATAGATAGATAGATAGATAGATAGA
>NC_058410.1:83028758-83145743 GCF_002201575.2 Neomonachus schauinslandi | reverse complement strand
AGAAGAGAAGAGAAGAGAAGAGAAGAGAAGAGAAGAGAAGAGAAGAGGAGGAGAGGAGAAGAGAGGAGAGGAGAAGAGAAGAAGAGGGGAGGAGAGGAGTGTGTAGGGGAAGAGATTATTGACAAACTGCTCATGTGAATCATCCTCCTTTGAAGGACCGCCTTATGGGGAAATTATACTGTGCTTTGGAAATCTATAAATAGTATGTTCTTAACTTGTTCACATGAATGAATTAGCTATAAACTATAGTCATAATTGTATTCTCAAAATTAGGCCAATAAATGTTTATTGATTTGTTACTTGAAGGGAAGAAGGATGGGTTTATATCTACTGGTCTGGAATTAATTCTGTTATTGAAGGAAAAAAAAAAAAACTACAATCTGACCATAGCATCTGCCATCCCCCAAAAAAAGAAAAGAAAGGAAGAGGAAAGAAAAATCAAGAAAGCTTGGGCCAGAATTTGCATTTGTTTTGCAGTATTATTCCTGAGGAAGACTTCTCAGTGACTAAACACAGTAAGGGCCCCCAGTCCACCTTTGCTACCACAATCACACATTTATACCAACATTTGCAACCCAGATTTTTCAGAAAATGTCTTTTCTCGCCTGCGTGGCTGCAACTGAGTACATGCAATATGAGGGCAAAAATTTACCTGAACTGTTCCCATCTGCCAAATCAGCTTCAAGTAAATGGCCCGATGGGAGAGACAGCTCAAACTACCAGCGTTCCTGAGGTCGACGGAGGTGGAGCTGCAGGCTGAGGTGGGCCGTTCCCTCTCAGATCCCGATCCGTCTTGTCCAGCTACCACCTGACGATGCATCTGCCAGTTTCCGCCTCCGGTCACAAAGCGAGGCGACGAATGGCATCCTCTCAGTCAATGAAACCAGTCATCTCCCTTACAACGGCACTGGAAGAGATATTTGACATTTTTTTCATATATCTTTTAGTTTATAAGTAAATTCAAAACCTCACAGACTTTCCAAGGATCTTGTAAACACCATAGTCGAAAATCAGTAAGTAAGGATCAATAACCAATATGTAAGTACATGAGTAAATACATAAATACATTTTAAAGATTTAATCTGTTCAACCCATGTTAACCAGCATATCTCTTTTAAGCTCTGGAAGTAGGTCCAAAATGGAATTATGTCCAATATGGCAGATCTCCTCCAGCCTCCGAAGATCACACAGGCAGCCTCTCAAGTTTCTCTGAAACAAGCTGCTGTTCCAGGAGCTCCCCAACGAGCTGGTGTCTTTGGGCTTCTGTGTGAGCCCAAAGTGTGGCACAAGTGTGGGAGAATAAAGCCCCGAGGGCTTCTGCACTCAGCTCAGGTTCAAAGGACCAGTTGATGATCGTTAGCAGGGCGTTCCAGGGGTTAGGAAAAGAAAAAAAGAAACATAATGTAGTTGCACTGTTCCGGGAGACACACCGGTATTTCAAGGACAGCTTGGCCTAAAAGTCCAGAAAAATCAATGAACATCTATGCATACCTCACCTGAGGATGGTTTCATCGCAGGCAACCGGTCATTGCTTAGAAAGTCAGCGGCCGGATCAAGCTGATGGGTCAGTGTGAATTCGTAAAGAAGGCTCACATCGTTTTATTGTAAGTGCATCTTAGAAGTGTCAGTTTTGTCCCTGATACAGCCCGTCTGTCCCCATCAGGAAGCCCAGTTGCCCCCCTTGCAGCTACAAAAAGTGACCTGCTCCCAGCGGGGATGAAATAAAAGTCCCGCTCCCCGGCATGGACTGAGACAAAACTGCTGCCCGGTTGCCAGATCCTTCTCAAGCCCAGCCCCGCAACAAAGGGCCTCTATGCTTCCAACCAAGCAACATCCCGAGAGACTTTGAAATCAGAGTGGAGGAAATGGTTGCACCTGAGCGAGGCTGCCAACCATTCCAGCCCCCTGCAGCCTCGGACACGGGGTCATCTCCCAGCCGGAACCCAGCCCAGAGAGAAGGTGGGCAGGGTCTTTGCCGTCCCCCGAGGGGCTCCAGGGGGCCGCTCTCAGAGTTCACGGGGTTCTTTTCTCCCTGATAAAGCACACCAGTAAGAGGGAAGGCAACTCTAAACTCAGAATGAGAGAGAACAGGCATTCTTCTCTACTCAGAATGAAACACTGGGCACATCATCACTTTGCTGTGTCTCATTCTTTGGACTTAAAACCAGTGGTTTAAAAAAAAAAAAAACCCGCTCTCAGAGCCATGAGCCAAGGAGAATAACTCAAATGCACAGTAGTTCCCCCCTTATCCCTGGTTTTTCTTTCCACTGCTTCCGTTACCTGCGGTCAACCTGCACTCGGGAAGCAGATGGTCCTCCTCCTGACGTTTAGTCAGAAGGTCAATAGTAGCCTAAACGCGACATCACCGTGCCTACCTCATTCATCTCACTTCATCGCTAGGCATTTTATCATCACAAGAAGGGTGAGTGCAGTATCATATTTCAAGAGAGACCACATTCACAGAACTTTTCTTACAGCATATTGTTATAATTGTTCTTATTATTAGTTATTGTCGTTGATCTCTTACTGTACTTAATTTATGTATTAAACTTTATCATAGGTATGTGTGTATAGGAAAAACAAACATAGTATATATAGGATTCAGTACTATCTGTAGCTTCAACCATCCATTGGGGGGTCTTGGAATATATCCCTCATGGATGTATTATTAGAATGTAAAGTTTACCATGAAATGTACCATTATTGCTGTGATCAACCATGAAATATCTCCTTCCATTTATTATGATTAAACTGCTGTAAAAGGACTAAGCTATTTTGCAGAAAAATTATAAATTAAAATATTTCCCACATATTTAAGAATTAGGAATCTATAATAAAATTGAACCAAGGGGCGCCTGGGTGGCTCAGTTGGTTAAGCGACTGCCTTCGGCTCAGGTCATGATCCCGGAGTCCTGGGATCGAGTCCCGCATCGGGCTCCCGGCTCGGCGGGGAGCCTGCTTCTCCCTCTGACCCTATCCCCTCTCATGCTGTCTCTCTCTCTCTCTCTCTCTCTCTCTCTCAAATAAATAAATAAATAAAATCTTTAAAAAAAAATTGAACCAGGAATATTTTTTCTGCAATCTCAAGGAATTCCTTGGAGAGCCCACCCCTCATACTGCTAGTGATGTGTGATTAAGTTGGCTACTAAGTTCTACTGCAAATTCCCTTTCTCCAACCTTGGATGAGCCTCCCCTGTTCTGTAGACCTCTTGTTGGTTTGTCCCTGACACCTTCTCACACTGTCACTGCCCCAAGCTCTAAGCCTTTCCCTCCCCACAGCTGACCGCACTCTCTCCTTTACTGGAATTGAAGAGAGCCAACTCAGGCATTCCCAGCGCTGCCCTTCACTCATACTGTGTCCACATCTTTCCCCCATGGTAGAAGACACATCCTTCCACACTGCCAAGGCTAACCCTTCCAACTGTACCCTTGATCCTATTTGCCTTCCTCCATGGTTGCCTTACCCTGTAATAAAGCTACCACTCTTCCTCCCCACCTCAGTCTCACTCTCTCTGCAGACATGCACAAATACATCCTAGAAA
This sequence comes from Neomonachus schauinslandi, assembly GCF_002201575.2. Lineage (NCBI taxonomy): Eukaryota > Metazoa > Chordata > Mammalia > Carnivora > Phocidae > Neomonachus > Neomonachus schauinslandi. The sequence continues at coordinate 83,142,201 of NC_058410.1, read as the reverse complement.
ACCCGCCTTCAAGTCAGAGGTTTCTGGGAGCTCTGGCCCTATTTTTCTCACTCCATTTGTTGCCAATGTTCTTGAAAGGATTCTTCATTTATTTACTAAATATATATTGAGTTCCTCCTACTTTGTGGAAAGTATCATGCAAGATGTTAGAGAGATAACAAAGACACGGTTTCCCTTCTGGTAAAGGAAATAGGACCCCCTCCGCAAAGAAACATACAGAAATCTACCACTTATGGTAAGTTCTATTAAGAAACAAGGGGCTGAAATAGAAAGTAACTGGGGGTCCTATTGTAGACAGAGTGGGTAGGGAAGGCCACTTTGATGATGGAGTATTTTGGATAAGACTTGAAGAATGAGAAGGAACTCTGGGAAGGGTGGGGAGAAGAGCAGTTCTGGCTGAAGAAACAGGATATGCGAAGGCCCTGTGGCAGAAATAGTCTGGCCTATTTGAAGAGCTGAAAGGACATTGTGGTCAAAGTACAGTGAGCAAGGGTGAAATCAGGATGATCTTGGAGAGGTAGGTGGACATCAGGTCAGGTAGGCCACAGTTAGGATCTTAGAGTTTATTCTCAATTCAATGAATAGCTGCTGGAGGATTTTTAAAGGGAAGTAACAAAATAATTTCCCTCACAGGTGCAGGGGGAAGGAACTGGAGGGAATCAAGAGCCAAATCAGAGAAAGCAATTGAGAAATTGCTCCAGCAGCCTGGCCTGACACCATGGCAGGGAAGACAGCGAGCAGGGGATGATCTGGCAGTATCTTTGGGAGTTAGAACACATGGGACTTGATTGATTCAGGGAGGGAGTGAGGGAAACAAGCGATGAGGATGACTGAGGCTTCTGACATGAGCAACTGGGTGGACGGTCGTGCCCTTGATTAGGAAGCAAGGGGATGCATTTGGGGGAGTGACAGATTTGGAGAGAATAAGTTTTCTGTTTTAAACATGTTAAGTCTAAATGTCTGTGTGCCATCCAGATAGAAATATCAACTGCACATATGTGAATCTGGAGCTCAGAAGAATCTGGCCTGGAGGTGTGAATTTGGTGTGCACCATAAAAATGGTATTTAAATCCAGGAGAACACTTAAGATCACCTGGGAAGGGGGCGCCTGGCTGGTTCAGTCGGTTGAGCATCTGCCTTCGGCTCGGGTCATGATCCCAGGGTCCTGGGATCGAGTCCCATGTTGGGCTCCCTGCTCAGTGGGGAGTCTGCTTCTCCCTCTGCCCCTCCTCCCCCGCTTGTGTTCTCTCTCACTCTCTCTCTCTCTCAAATAAACATAATAAAACCTTTTAAAAAATCACCTGGAAAAAGAGAAGGAGGGGATGGAAGAGGAAAGAAAGTGAGAGAAGAATAAAATTTTTAAAAAGAGAGAACTCAGAACCAAACCTTAAGAATCCAACAGTCGAAGGATGACTAGCATAGGAGGTGCTACACAAGAGGAGCCACCAAAGATACCAAGAGAAAAACCATGCAAGTGAGGAGAGAAGAAAGCTGGGGAGGGCTCAGCAGCTGAGTTGAAAGTTTCTGAAAGGTCTGGCATCATGGAGCATCATCTCCTATCATTTCTGCCTCTCAAATGTAACCCCGCTGTCCAAGGCCAGGTCGAAGGATAAAACCAAAGCAGCCACTTTCTTAGAAATCAGTGGCCATCAATCTCCATATCCAGTATCTTTTCTCAGTCCTCACTGTCCTTGTTTTCTATGAGACTGTGAGACGAGGGATCACCTGGTCCTTTATGAAACTCCCTTCTCTGTTGAGTTTCCATTTACATAACCCATTTCTAGTTCCCTTACTTTTTAAAACATTTATTCTTCTCTGACTTTCCTTTCCCTCCCATCCCTTCAGTGTCTGTTACCCGAGGTGTCCTTGGACCCCTTCTTTGCAGCCTTTTCAGTCTCATTTATTCATGGAGCCTCAACAATCATCCTGTGCCTGATTCCAAAACCCAAATCTCATGCCGAGCCCAATTTCTCTTTCAAGACTTGAGCTCTCTATCTCAATTTCCTGCTCAACGTTTCTAGATCAGAGTCGTGCTAACATTTAAAAAGCACTTATTTGCAAAACCAAACTCTCTGTCTTTGCTCCAAAATCTTCCATTTCCCATTATCGTATTTCTATTTATGGCACAACCATCTTCCCCTTGAAATGTTTAAGTTCTTGTTGACTTAGTCTCCCTTTTCATCCCAGACAATTAACAAACGCATTTCTATTGCACTTCCTAACACACCTCTTTACTTTGCACTCCCATACAGTCCCAGTTCACTTGCCCCATCATTGTGCTAGGTCATGCAGAACCTTGTGGGCCCTGGAGAGGAGCTGGGACTTTGTTCTAAGACACATGGGAAGATCCCAGAGCAGTGTGATCATGGCAGAGACATGATCCAAATATCGTTTTTCAAAGACACTCCCTGATCTAGCTATACAGCATATCTAGCTAATCTCCTGTTCCACTAATCCTCTTCAGACCCACCATGCTCCAGCCCAACTGAACAACTTATACTTTCTAGAACCTACCCTATTTGTCCTCACTGCTGTGCGGCTGGTCACCTCTTTTCCCTCCCTAGATCACCCTCTTCTTCATTTCTGCCTCTCAAAATATTGCTTCTCCTTCAAAGCCTAGGGATGCTGACATCTCCCCGATAAAGCCTCCTTGGCTCCCCCAAGAGGGTGATGATCAATCTGTTCTTTGAATCCCCATAGCAGATTATTTTTGCATCCATCATAATGCTTGTCTTGCCCTATTCTGTGTTTTAATGATTTGTGTGTGACGTGTCTCCCCTCTTACGCTGTATATATCTTAGGACAAGAACTATGTACCTCTCATTTTTGTTCCACTACAAATCATAACACGTACCTTGCACACACCAGACCTCCAGGAAATGCCTGCCAAGGTAATAAATAGACAGCCTTAATTAACATAAATTATTGTTTTGGGTACTGATCCAGTCCTAAATCCATGATGCTATCATTTCTGTATCACTGATGGTTATCCACTTTTTAAAATAATCTTTCTTTGAATACACTTAGAAAAGATGGAAAATTGTGTTATAAGGAAGGAACAAGTATGTAGGTTATTCCCTTCCTTAAACAAAGAGAAGCTCTGTTATGCGTCATGGAAAATTAAAGCACAGTAATAAAATGTGCCAACGAGGCTTGTTGAATAATGATTTAGTGGAAACGTGGCCTTGCCTCCTGTTCATAGGTCCTAACTTTCCTCTCAAGTACTTAAGCTGCATGTTCTATTTATTTTGTTTTTAGATTACATTGACAACGATTGGCTATGGAGACAAAACCCCCCTAACTTGGCTGGGAAGATTGCTTTCTGCAGGCTTTGCGCTTCTTGGCATTTCTTTCTTTGCACTTCCTGCCGTGAGTATCTTTGCAAAAATAAAGCCATTTAAATTAGATCTTAGAGGTTTATTAGCATCAGCTTTCACAAATTGGAATGCCCGGGAACATATCTATATCGCTTCCAAATATAATTGTATTGATATAATGTTGACCTTTCTACATACGTCTCATTGGAAAACTTATCAAATATGGTCTTCCCTTGGAGATGCTCAACCTGGGAGTTTTATCCCTGCTAGGTCTTTATGACCAAATAATAATGCAGATGGCATCACCTCTCAGTCAACGTGCTACTAATGCATTGAAAATATGTGCAAAGATTTAAAGATATCTTCTTTCTAAACCGACCTCTCCATTTTGGCTTATAACGTGTGCTGCTGAAGAGATGGATGTGACAAGTGGAATATTTACCTCTCCATTTGAGCGAAAAGCATATGACCTTAAAGGCTTTCTGTGTGTCAGATGATTTATTCTTTCTGTCATCGTCATTGATTTTTCCTCATGAACAGCTTCTGCATCTTATCAGAATGAAGAGCACATTTATCTTCTCCCAAGCTTCTGATTATTTTCCCAACAGATGAAGTTTGCTTTCTGATCATTTTATCTTCTTGTTTCTTCAAAGGCAGTTAGGTTGGTCAAAATATTACAGTTTGCCTCCATCCCCAAACTCTCACTTTTGTCCACTCCACCTCTTGTAGGGGAAAAGAGCCAACAAAAAGGAGCATGACAGTCATGGCAGCAGTCATGCTTAAGGGACAATAGCCTCACTCTTGCTCCGGACAGATGCTCAGTTGCGTCACAGCCTCTGCTGAGTGGAGACCCCAGAGCACCCATCCAAAGGAAGCCAAGGGACTAGGGATTTTCAGCACCCTGGCCTTTAGCTCACGGGGCTCCTGCTCTGCCCGGGACTGAGCGCCGAGGATACTCATGTCGTTCACGTACTCGGAGCTCAACTCTGGATTGACCAGCTGCTTCGGCCCCAGACCATATAAGACCACAGACAAGACACGGAAAAGATTATGCATTCACTTGAGCATTCGATCTTAGCTTGAATGTAAAGCCACGTGCTGCGTGGTTTTGTCACGCACTACCAACGTGACTGTGTTCGTTTGCTGGGGCTGCTGTAAAGGTATCACAGACTGGGTGGCTTTAACAACAGAAACCTGTTATCTCACAGTTCTGGAGTTGAGAAGTCCAAAATCGAGGGGATGGCAGGGCTGGTTCCTTCTGAGGGCCATGAGAGAAGGTACTCTTACAGACTTCTTTCCTTGGCTCATGGGTGACAGTCTTCGCTCTGTATCTTCCCACTGTCTTCCCTCTGAGCCTGTCTATGTCCAAATCTCCTTTCATAAGGACACTGGGCATATTATATTAGGGCCCATCCTAATGACCTCCTTGTAACTTGATTACTTCTGTAAAGACCTGATCTCCAAGTGAGGTCACATTCTAAGGTACTGGGAATTAGGACTCCAACATATGAATTCCAGAGGGATGCAGTTCAGCCAATAACAGTAACCTTGGGTACATTTCCTCATCTGCATGAAAGAGGAAGAAATACGGCACCCAGAGAAATTTTGTGAAGGCCAATGTGGTAATATAAGTCAAGTGCTTGTCATGAAGAAAACTTTCATGAAGTGCTTCTTCCATTTTCTGTATGAATCTAGATATATTGTTTCCTGTTGTGAAGTGACAAAATCAAGGAGAGTCAAAAAAAAAATCTCACTTATCCACAATCAACTGATCTGGCGAGCTCAACAATCCAGAACAGAGCAGAGAGTCTTTCAATAATCAAATTCCCTACATAAAAATACTTTTAGAAATAATAAGATACATTCTTGGGCTTTTTTTTTTTAACCAAAATACCTGCTGTTTTTGTGTTAATGCTTATCCTGAGACCACATATAAAACAACCTCTGTGATCCAGTGAAAAGCTACAAACCGGGTTGGAGGCAACCTCTGGGCTATTAAAATCGACAGCCGTGTGTGTGCTGTCCTCATGGGAGAGCCTCTTAAGACCTAATTCATAACCTGTTCTTAATTTAGAGAAAATTCTGATCAGCTGAGCTACATATTTCACAACTCTCTGAAGATTATAAACAGCAAAGGCAGAGAGGTAGGCTGATTGAACAAATATTGTAACAAGAAGAGATGGTGGAAGACTAACAACAAAGGAGGGGAAAAGCCTGTAAGGGGCAAGCCAACACAAGTGTTCCAAATGTGGAAGGACCCGGGGCCAGTTAGTGTTAGGGTCGACCCACCTCCGGAAGCGGGCTGCGTCCAGCACAGCCAAATACCAGTCCCCATGATGAACCTCTGGACTTTCACAGGAAGGTTAAATTGTGTCATTCCATTAAGTTAAAGGTCAGAGACAAAGCAGTCATGCTTGGAAACGTTTTCCAATAAAGCGATTACAATTTTCATATATGCAAATTAAATTAATATGTGTGGGAAATGTGAAAAACTTGCTTGCACAGAACAGAACATTCCCTAACAACGGCAAGAGAAGTTTACTTTACCACAGTGTCTTACTGCAACCTCACACATTAGGTGCTGAGTTCTTATTTATTGAATGAAAGACTAAATGGTCCATATATACCATACCAGAAAGAAAAAGCAAGGTGGCTGGAGATGCCATTATGTCTTATGTACCCGCCTGCGACAGCGTTGTGTGATTAAGATTTAGGAGAGCACATTCTGCTAGGGAAGTTAGAGGTGAGTCGTGAGCCATCCCTGGCTTGGGGTTCCTCCCACCCAGGAAACCCAAGGACCAAGAAAGAGAAGAACCTTTCCTCACCTTTCTTCAAAGCAGAAGGACTCTCCTGAACGTCACAGAGGCACGCAGGCCACCCTTCCCAAACTCCACGGGGAGGTCACTTTCCTTGAGGCCCACAATATCCCAGAACTAATGAGCAGGCAGAGGTACTCTGCTCCTCAGCATCGTCCTCAGGCACAGGCCTCTCTCCTCTCTCGGATGCTCCCTTCCTTCCTTCTAAGAGCATCATTCAGTCGAGCCTGTCTGCCTGTGTGAGATGCACAGTGGGCTCCTTAAATCTAGGAGGTAAAAAGGGATAAATATTTAAAATATTTACCAAAACATATTTTCTCTGCACTTATTGTTTATGTAGCACTTCTCAACATAGCACTAAAACGTAAAACCTAAAGATTTAAGTCACATGATCTTAGATGATGAATTAAAACAAAACTCAATTTCTGAGAATTTTCATCATATTGATGTTGATATTTGAAGGGACCGCACATGGATTATATACATCTGTATCATATATATCTCTCATAAGTTAAATATATAAAACATGATGGACTTTATTTTAGCAGGCTTCTCATTAGGTTCACTGAGCTGTGTACTTAAGAGGTAGAAGAAAATTGGAATGGAGCCATACTGAGACAATGAGCAGAGCTGGTTTAATAACTTTTGTAATATACAGTCTGGCGCAAGAGATATGTAGTAAACATTTGCCAACTACTAATATATGTTTCTAAGTAATGCCAGTGTGATTTTTAGCACATTTTAGTTTGTTTGGCAAATACTGAGTTCGTGCTATGTAGGGCCTGTCTTTATTTTCCAAAAGGGATCTAACTCTAAACCTCATTTTCACATAATAAGTGCCCTAAAATGGTAGCTATTGCTGTTAATTTAATGTCTACAAAATCTGAATTATGCTCCATGAGTAGATTACATACACTATGCACATAATGTACATACACACAATACATACAACAAATATGTCATATAAACTCTAATGTTTTATATTCTTTTACATGTTTATACTTCATGAAAAATAACATTAAAAGGAAAATAAATCTTCCCTGCTTTCAAATGGCAGGAAAAAAATTAGGAGTTATAAATGACTGGAGTTGGTAGACCATTTTTATAACCTCTAGTTGGAGGGAAGTGTTGTTTAAATCGACAAACAAGATCATACAGACCGGGTTTCTATGTTTGCACGAAGTTTGGTTGATGTAGCCTCAACCTAATGAAGATCTCAGACGGCATGAGACAATGACAGAAAAAGACAGATGGAAAACAGAACCTATGACGTAATTTCTAATTTCACGGTACAGTCATTCATCCTAATTAATATGGAGTCGATTTTGCTCATTAATAGCAAACAGTATTATCATATAACTGTATTTTAAACATAATTGCATTACTGATTATCTGGTTATTGTCATGGATATGCTCAGAATTGTGACATCTAAGATAAGAAGGAAGGTTAAAGGTGACCTAGAGTCCAAAAGTATCTTCCCCAAGTTGTCATCCAGCCGAGACTTCACACCTCCTATGTGAGAACCCCACCACCTGCCACAGTAGCCTAGACCATCTTTGAGCTACTGTAAAAACATTAAAAAAAAGAAAAACAGCCATTCCCTATCTATAGCAAATACTGACTCAGTGCTTATAAGACATCCATCTCTAGCCTAAGGGTTAGACTCCTTGACGTTTAATAAAAAGGTAATAATTTATAGCTAGCAAGTAAAATCCACAGACTTGAAAGCAGGGGAGCTCCATGTCCCGTGCCAATAAAGTGGAGACTTATGGACAAAGCCCAGAGACTGAATGCAGCAAGCTCCAAAAGCCAACCTAAGGCTGAAACAGAGTATCTTGATTCCACAGCTGTAAGACCAAAACAAACTGAAAAGAAGGAGGCATTTCAAAGAGCCAGGATTTGGGCAGATCAAAATGATAAGCAGAAGGAAGCAAACCAGCCAAAGTACTAAAATAAACATAGGAGAGACAGCTCGTTTTACTAAGCCCAAAATCTCAATAGGTGAGCTAAAACCAAAAAGGTAAGGAATGCTAAAAGTATGAGATTAAAACTCAGGGAAGTAGGAATGTGCTTTGCAATAACCCATGCTCTTGTCTTTATTATATAAACAGGTAAAATGGAAAACTTTCTATCTTCAAAACTGAGTGTCTGGATAGCTGTCTCCCCCCACCCCTTTCACTTTACTTTGGTAGGTGTAGAAATATAGCATCATGGAGCATTAAGCTGCCCCCACCATTTCAAGAATGGAAAATATAAAATTTCAGAGTATCATCAAAGTGCTAGAAAAACTCCCATGTCCACAGTAGCAAGACATTAACTGTCCCAAATTTTAAACCCAACTCTGTCCAAACCAGAATTCCTATCCTCTAAATTCCATCATGCCCCCTAATTCCAAAAGGATACAACCATTTACTCTAACTCAAACATAAAGAAGTGTCGTGGAGAAGGCCACACACCAAAAAAAACACCATTTTTCAAAATTGCGATTTTTATTTATAATTGTGGTGCCTCTTACCACACTATAAAAAATCATAAATGGCATTGTCTGGCTGATTTACTCAAGAACAAAAGTTGTTACCTTTCTTGACAGGCTTGCCTCAGAACTTGCCATTGCCAGTGGTGTTATAACAGACGTAAATAGTATTTGTTTTAATAAGTAATATGTTTGCCAGCAGGTTGCACAGTGTTTGTCTTCTCTCAGACTCATTTTAGAGGGGTTTTTTTTAATAGTTGTCTTACTTAATAGTCTTTTTGGAAAAAATTTTAAGTACAATTTTTGTATTTTGTTCCAGGGCATTCTTGGCTCAGGTTTTGCATTAAAAGTACAAGAACAGCACCGCCAGAAACACTTCGAGAAAAGAAGGAACCCAGCTGCCAACCTCATTCAGGTAAATGTCAGTGTAATAGGTTGATGGCAACATCTGTCTCTCTGTGAGTGCTTGCTGGGTCATTTTCCAGTCTTTGTGCTTCACTGCCTGGGAGAGCTACTGATTTGTTTTGTTCGTAAAAATGAAATTGGAGGGCGCCTGGGTGGCTCAGTCAGTTATGCGGCTGCCTTCGGCTCAGGTCATGATCCTGGAGTCCCGGGATCGAGTCCCGTATTGGGCTCCCTGCTCAGCGGGGAGTCTGCTTCTCCCTCTGACCCTCCTCCCTCTCGTGCTCTCTGTCTCTCATTCTCTCTCGCAAATAAATAAATAAAATCTTTAAAAAAATGAAATTGGAACTTAATGTACAGTCTTGGATTTGGGTAGCCGATCCCTCCTCCCCACAAAGAGAAAAATATGTATTTTCAATAAATGGCCCATGTGTTGCTCAGATTTATTAACCATGCCAGCAAGGACATGCGGAGGTTAACAGTTGTGTCGGTCCTGGAATGACCTAATGTATCTTACGGATGACTTGATGAAACATAATTGATCATTAAGTGATGGAGCAGAACATGGCATTGTTCCCTGCATTGTGATTACTTTCTCCAGGCAGATGTATGCCACTGCTCTGAAGAACAGCGTATTTGTTTAGGATGTCAAGGTTTACTGCCCATGGGATTGCTTTTAATGCCACCTAGAGCAATAACTTGAAATAGTTCATCCTATTTTAAGAGCTGGTGGGATTATGGAATATGTCAACGTTTGAGAATATGAAATAATAAGCATATTATTTGAAACTTACCTCATAATATAAGGCTGTTTAATGTTTCATTTTCTTTTCAATAACTCTGGGTTTGCTTCAGCATTAGAAAGGAATGCTTCTCCTATTGCCATCCATATCTTTTGAGAATAGAACCATCCTAAAACCAGGGTGCTTAAGAATCACAAAGTATATTCTTCTCTAAATCCATGCCGTGAAGCTGATATCTAATTATGGAGACAATGATTATACAATCTGAGATTTCTTCCCTTCCTGCCAAACAGTGGGGGACGCAGACCTTCTAAGCTGTTGGGGTTTGGAGTGGCGATCTGAGATGCTAGGAGATTGGTCTTCATGATGTAGTGACAAGCACACTGTTTTAATTTAGATTGTAGGTTTAAGTGAGTGCATTGGCGAGGGGCAACCACTGCACAACCCTACCTTTAGCCTTTGTCTGCAGCTGTAATATGCAGGACCTCCAACAGAAATGGATCAGGGGAAAGAAGCAGGTGAGGGCAGTTCAGTTATATCATGAAGGACATCGTTTTGTATCTAATGACTAAATAAGTATTATTTTTTAAATCAAACTACTCTACAACTATTGACAGACCATTGGGCATGACTTCTAATGCAAACCATCTCTATTTTTTTAATGCTTAGGTTTTAAAAGAGCATTAAAGAGAAATGTTGTTCTCTAAAACAAAAAGATTCCTAAGTAGTAGAAGCTGAAGATGTGAAGCCAAATGATAATCCCCATAATGGAAAGAGGTGTCAACGCACTTTAGTATGCACACAAAACACCTGAGGCCCAGAGCTGTTAACCTTTCATCCTTTGGTGCTTCTTAACCCTTATGAAGTGTTGCCACACTTTCAATGAATTTTTCATCTTACTATTTTTATCTTTTAATATCTTTCCTTCTCATCTTTTAATTCTAGAACAGTGTTTTCCAACTTGGCGAGTGCAGAAGCTATTCTATGGGTTCCTTACATCTGTCCGGGGCACCAAGCCCTGTCTATATATGGAACCATCATGTATCTTACCCATGTCGGGACTCCTCGCTCTCAGGAGAATGGAGATACTGTTATCACAAATAAAGTTCAAATGTATTTAAAATCCTTACTAAATTATTTCTTAGCTTTTCTATTTATATTTTCTCAATCAACACATACTCAAAATATAACCACTTTTAGGTACAGATCCTTGATACTTCTGGATATTAAAAGGGGGCTCTATATAAAAAAAAAATTTTAGAATATCGACTGTTCTGTTAGAAAGTGAGCCCTTTGAGGCATTTCTCATGCACATATCCCTTGTGATGATATGGAATTCTGCTGCCCAGTACAGTTGCCAATAGCTACATGTGGCTATTTAAGCTTATAAATTCAATTCCTCAATGGCACTAGCCATATCTCAAGAGGTCAGTAGCAATGTGGTGGATACTGGCTACCATATTGTACAAGACGGATATACAGAATATTGGAGGAACTTCCCTGATCTAACTTATCAACCACTAAATTGTGCAAAAACAATTTCCAATTGAACTTGAAAACAGACTGCAACTCTTGTAGCAAATCACTGGAGCAGAGCTATTTATAAGTCCACAGCTCAAGCCAGACAAGGCCTTCCTTTCAGGTAACCCATAAAGAGTGAGAGGCTGACCAAACTGTTGTGCTTAGAGATCTAGAATTTCATTTTATGGAACTGGATTATGTAACATATACTGTGATCAATAATTAAACTTGTGCAAGTAAGAAGCTTTTACACAGCAAAGGAAACCATCAACAAAATGAAAAAGCAGCATACTTAGAATGAGAGAAGATATTTACAAATGATATATCCAATAAGGATGTAATATCCAAAATATATAAAGAACTTACACAACTCAACACCAAAAAAAAAACCAAACAGTCCTCTTTAAAAATCAGCAGAGGACCTGAATAGACGGTTTTCCAAAGAAGACACACAGATGGCCAACAGACACATGAAAAGATGCTCAACATCACTCATCATCATTGGAATGCAAACCAAAACCACAATGAGATATCCCCTCACACCTGTCAGGATGGCTAAAATCAAAAAGACAAGAAATAACAAGTGTTGGCGAGAATGTGGAGAAAAAGGAACCCTTGTGCACTGTTGATGGGCATATTAAGTGGTGCAGCCATTGTGGAAGACAGTATGGAGTTTCCTCAAAAATTTAAAAATGGGAATAACATGTGATCCAGTAATTCCACTACTGGGTATTTACCCAAAGAAAATAAAAACACTAATTTGAAAAGATATATGCATCCCTATGTTTACTGCAGCATTATTTACAATAGCCAAGATATGAAAGCAACCCAAGTGTCCATCAATAGATGAATGGATGAAGAATATGTGGTATACTTATACAATGGACTATTACTCACCCATAAAAAAAGAGTGAGATCTTGCTGTTTGTGACAACAAGGATGGACCTAGAAGGTATTATGCTAAGTGAAATAAGTCAGACAAAGACAATACCATATGATTTCACTTATATGTAGAATCTAAAAAATAAAACAAATAAACAAAAAACAGGAACAGACCCATAAGAGAACAAACTGATGATTGCCATAGGGAGGGGCATAAGAAACTGGGTAAAATGGGTGAAGGGGAGTGAGAGGTACAGGCTTCCAGTTATGGAATGAATAAGTCATGGGGATGAAAGGTACAGCGTGGGGAATATAGTCAATGGTATTGTAATAGCATTATATGGTGACAGATGGAAGCTGCACTTTTGGTGAGCACAACAATAACATATAGAATTGTCAAATCACTATGCTGTACACCTGAAACTAATGTAACAGTGTGTGTCAACAATGCTTCAATAAAAAATAATAATTAAACTCATGCAGACGTAGGTAATATTTGTGAAATCATTAATTTTCTTTTACTTAAAACTCCAGCTTATGTGTTATGCTGAACAAAAAATAGTATAAAATGAAAGGCTTAAAATGCTCAAGAATACCTTTAAAATCTAATCACAATTTCATTAATCAAAGTAGAATCGACAAATGTAAAAGGCAACTGTTCTCCCCCCATCCAAATGCAATTGATTTTTTACTAGACATAGGAATAATAATATAATTATTAAATGTTTTCGTTGTTCTTCCTTGCTGTAACCCTTAGCCAGAATTCAGAGCTTTAAGCTTTGATTATATATTGCAGAAATTTATTTTTAAGGATGCAGTAGATTGAAAAGCAATCCTCACTTGCTGATCCATTCATTTTCTCACCCAATAAACCTGCCTTGATTTGCTGAACACACAAAGCATCAAGACCAAGAGTAATGTCATTTCTTTTAAGCCAGAGCCACTGTCTTTCTCAAAGGGCACTGAAGGAGACTGGAATAATTATGGTGATCATTTCACATAATATACAAATATCAAATCATTATGCTGTACACCTGCAACTAATGTTATATGTCAATTATACTTCAATAAAAAATTAACATAAATAAAAAAATAAAAAGGCACTGAGAGGCCCAAATTGCTTTGTCATTTGGTTGGTGAGACAATTAAATTAACCAGCCTTTCTGGGTTTTAGAGAAAAGTTGAAAACCCCAGCAGCTTTCAGCAAATTTAGCTGTGTCAATATCTTTGCATGATTTGTTTAAATTAACTTTTCATTTCAAGTGGGGCAGTCTGGGAAAAGAAAATAGCTTGAATACCTGCCCAAATGTCACAACTTTTATTAATAATGCCCAAGACGTGCAAAGTATTTTTCAGTTTGCAGGGTGTTTCTAATACATGATGTCACTTGATCTCCAGGCCAAGCCTAGGAAGAGCTAGGACTCATTCCCTGGGGTCTGAATCATAATGCATTACTCCTTTCAAATAGTAGCAGTTGCATCCTCATTTATGGATCTCTGAAGTCTTGGGGCTAGCATTTAAAGGATACTTCAAAAATGCCATGTTAGGGGGTTTATTTTGAGAAAGATTGGACCAGCTCAGGGTGGAGCCAAGATGCTTGCTGGAAACAGAAACAGGGGAAATAAGTGAAAGTTTGTGAAGGGGATGCTGACCAACAGGCTTATTCTCCTGAAGGGAAGAGATTAGAAGATACTGCTATGGGGAAACTATGCGGCCCAAAAGAAAAAATAATTATATATTGAGACTTCGGCTTCCACCTGAGTCTTCACCCAGTTACCCTGAAGTAAGGCCACCAGTCAATATGCTCAAGCCTTATACAGAGCTTATATAATCTTTTTTAGTGCTTTATTCATAAATAAGAACAGCCTGAGAAAAAGTTTCCTAGATGTGTGAAACATGATGGCAGAAAAAAAAGAAAAGAAAAGAAAATGGAACAGAGCTAAAGCTGTGAAAACCTCCCAGAAATTAGAAGAAAAAGACAGAGGGGCGCCTGGGTGGCTCAGTTGGTTAAGCGACTGCCTTCGGCTCAGGTCATGATCCTGGAGTCCCTGGATCGAGTCCCGCATTGGGCTCTCTGCTTGGCAGGGAGCCTGCTTCTCCCTCTGACTCTCCCCCCTCTCATGTGCTCTCTCTCTCTCATTCTCTCTGTCTCAAATAAATAAATAAAATCTTTAAAAAAAAATGTATAGAAGAAAAAGACAGAGATAGAAAATAAGACCAAAAAGAAGGAAAGTTGGATGATGCTACCAGGAGATCAAATATCCAACTAATACCTCAAAAAGAGTACAGGGAAATTAAGGGAGGATTTTAGCAAAGAAATTTTATATTATGATTCTCCAGAACTGAGTGGTCACTCAGGATCCACCCTGGGCCTACCAAGTGTCCAGAACTGCAAACAAAAGAACACTTGCAAAAAGGACCTTACATGCCTTCTGGGCAGGATGTATCCAAAGGGTAAAGAATTAAGATGGCATTAGCTTTCATATCACATCTTCTCTGTCCATTCATCCATTAATAGGACACTTAGATTATTTCCACATTTGGGGTGTTATGGATAGTGTGGCAGTGAACACAGGAGTGCAGATAGCTCTTTGATATCCAGTTTTCATTTCCTTTGACTATAAGCCCAGAAGTGGGGTTGCTGGATCATAATGGTAGTTCTACTTCTTATTTTTTGAGGAACTGCCATCCTGTTTTCCATAGTGGTATATGTATACAAAGGAACATTATTTCAACCATGAGAAGCATGAAAATTCCTCAATTGGTGACAACATGGATGGACTTTGAAGGCATTAGTCTAAGTGAAATAGCCAGACAGAAGGAGACAAATACTGCATGGTCTCACTTATATATGGCATCTAAACTTTTTTAAAGTCAAACTCCTAGAAACAGAGTAAAAAGTGGTTGCCAGGAGCTGGAGTGTTGGGTAAATAGAGTAAAAGGTAAAAACTTTCAGCTATAAGATGAATAAGGTCTGAGGATCTAATGTACAACATAGGGACTATAGTTGATAACACTGTATCATATCATTGAAATCTGCTAACAGAGTAGAGCTTAGCTGTTTTCACAGAAAAAAGAAGAAGAAAATAAAGACATGAAGGAGAAGAAGAGAAAGATAAAGAAGAAGAAAATAAAGACATGAAGAAGAAGAAGAAGAAGGAGAAAATAAAGACAAGAAGAAGAAGAAGAAGAAGAAAATTAAGACATGGGGGTAATATATACATCTAACAAATCACCATGATATACACTTCACTTGTCTTACAGTTTTATGTCAGTTATACCTAAATAAAGCTGAATTTAAAAAAAAAAGGCTACTTGGATAGAATTATTCTTCTAAAACAAGAAGATAAACCAAGAAGAGACACGGGATCCAGGAAAGAAGAGATCCCACCCAAGAAAGAGCTGAGGGAATCCCCAGGATGATAGGAAGAGAAGTCCCAGAACAAAAGCTCAAGCAGCCCTCCAGAGCAGAGGAAGCAGGAGGCTGCAGAGCTCCAGGAAATAGATCTCCAAGGAAATAAAAAATGAAACTGACAGATTCCATGATGTATTTGACGAGTAGAATTTTAGAGTTCTGTTAGTTGGGAAATGTATTTGCAAGAGGTACACAAAAGCAAACCGAGAAATTGAAATAGGGCAATAATTACTCTAAGACAAAACAAAACTCTATATATAGGAAAGTAAAAGTAGTCCTTGTACACCACATTGCTGAATTAGGAACAGTAGTTACATGATCATAATAGTGCAAATAGTAAATAGCAACTGAACTAAAAGTTGTTGTTTGGATAAAAGGAAAGAAAGAAGATGTGTGAGTGAGCTGCTGTTACTTTTCATGGCTGGAAGCTAATTGGTAATGCCTAAAATTGAAATATCAAGAAACATAAGTATGAGAACAATCCTTAAAAATAAGAATTCTTAAAAATAGAAGCAACAGCTGTAAGAGGTGAAGGGGGTTTACCTCTAAGGAACAAAAATTAATGAGAAGCAAGGTGGGGAAAGGGATTGCTGGTTTTCACCCTAAATCTTTTTATACTCCAACTTCTTAAATCCTGTACCTTGAAAATAATCAGTTCCATGTTAATTATACTTTGGAAGGTGACCTGAAACTAAAATTTCCAGAAAGGGTCAAATGTGCCGTAGCTGTAATACTCTAGACAATACAAACTAAATACTCCCTTTAAAGACTTAATTATACTGGTATCGTACTTATAATTATAGACCAAAGTTTGAATTTGTTTGGCTGCCTAGAGCACCAGGGTCACCTGATAAATAGTAAATTTGGCTTTCATTTTGTTTCTTGGTGCCCTATCCTTTGGAGTACATTTGCTATGTCAATTAAATCCCTCTGGGGCATTATTTTTCTCTTGCCAACTACTATGTGATTTTGGCTTTAAATGTAGGAAGATCAGCTACTTGATCATATGGTCGTGGCCTTGAGGTTCAGGTACTTGAAGCAATTAGTTGAGTGAGCAAGCTAAGGATGGGACAAAGTTGTTAAGATTGTAAGACTAATGAAGTTACACTTTCCATTTCCATCTTTACTGTTAACTAATATCCGCTCCGATTCAGATGCCACTGCTCCTACTGTATCTCCCATTTCCAAGACATTTTTAGGAGAAGAGTAACGAAGGGCATAAGAGCTTAGCTCCTGAGATCAACTTAATAGAAAAAGAGCAAGAAATCAGGTCTCATTTTTAAGAAAATCTTCAATTTTCTAAAAGAGGCCTCGTTCATCCCTAGTTCTTTGTAACATGGGCAGGTAATGTCTTGGTCCCATTTTTTGTTGTGTGGTTTGGGATTTTTTTCACTGGTATCTAATAATGCACAGGCTTGCTGGGTGCTTCTAGTTCTACACAGGTCTTGCTTTCAAAGCATCTGAGTTCACATCTATATGACGCCTTCTATGAAAATTGTTTAATTAAAGTAGCCATCTGTGCTGTCAGAGCATTGGAGGTTCCCTGGGCCTCACTATATAAGAAACTGCAATAAGAAACCCATGTGTTTTCATTGATTACTCTAGGTCATTCTGTAAACTGCATTTAAACATTATTTGCAAAAACTAATATTTCAAGATGATATGATAATTGTTTTACTCTCTTTAAGATGCCAAGATGCTTAGCATAAGTTTTCACAGATTGTAGGATAAATCAACAATGGGCCATGTAAGCAAAGGTCCAGGCAAGGAATCCTGCTTCAGTTATTTAAACCTTCCTTAATAATATTTTTTTTAAATACCCTCAGGTCTTACTATATATTTTCCTAGTTTTTTATATCACTTCTTGAACATTTTACTGAAGTGTAATATGCATGCAGAATAGAGCACATACCCAAAGAGAACTGAGCACTCCTGTGTAACCAGCACCCAGATAAAGAAACAGAACATGACCAGTACCTTCTATGTATCCTTTCTCAATCACTGTCCCCCAAGGGTAACCACTGTGCTGTCTTCAAACAGCATAAATAAAATGGAATCACACAGCATGTCCTCTTTTGTGTCTCGTCTCTTTCACTCAACGTGATTCATATAAAGTTCATCCATCACTGAGCATAGTTCTAGTGTGCTATTACTGTGGACTATTCCACTATGTTAATGTACCACACCTTACCTATTTGTTCTTCTGTTGGTAGGTGTTTGAGCATTTCCAGCTTCAGTTTATTAAGAGCACTACAGTTTTGAACATGATACTCCATATCTTTTGATGAATATATATAAACACGTCTATTGAGTATGTATGTAGGAATGTGTAGCAGTATCATAGGGTATGTATATATATTCAGCTTTAATAGATACTGCCAGTTTCCCAAAGTTGTTGGGTCAGCTTTTAACTCTTTTTGTTCAGGGCGTTTTTATTTAATGATATTCTCAAGAAAAGGCCTATTATTAGATCACTGTTTTTTTCATTGTAAGTTTCAAAATCATGAATGACCCGTTTAAATGAATCTGCCACATAAAGTAGAATGCTTTGATTTATTAATTATAGTAAAAAAATTTTCTCTCAGGATATTGGAGTAAACACTTGGTCATTAGAAATGTTTGCAGACTTATTACAAAGGAAAAAAATTCACTAACATCTATATAGAAAGTAAGTTCGGGCAATCTCTCAGATGGACAGTTTGGAGGGAAGCTTTTCCAGCAATAGCCATCAGGTAGTAAGCAAAGGACAACAGAGGGATTCTAAGACCAAGAACCAGGCAGTCTGAGATAATGTCTCAACTCTACCAACCTTGTGTAAACCTCTTAATTTATCTGAGCCTTTATTTTTCTCTTCTACAAAATAAGAGTCTGAATCCACCCTTCCAGTGTAAGGACTACATGAAGATACATTGTATTATATATGTCAGTTGTAATTATATAAAGTAGAGAGAGTTTATGTTTTATATCAAAAAGCCCTAACATATTCTTTGACCATGACATTAAATTTTTAACTTTCCAATTATATTCCTAGAGAGTACATTTTCCCTGTCTTGTTTTAGCCCTGCTTTTTGTTATCACTGTCCCCATTTTTAGCATTAGCAGTATTACACAGTCCAATGTCAGGGAATTACACTAATTCATGTTCATTAATGACCCTTTCGTTAGTTTACTAGCTGGTTTACTGTTAGTTTACTAGTTGCATTGTGGGTTGTCAGTAGTCCTTTGCCACTATCTTATCGAATAGTGACTACAGATGTGCAGTGGGTTCCCGGAATGCATGCTCTTGCTCAGATAGTTTACCTCGGATAATGTCCTCTCTTTTCCTAGCCAATTCACAGATTGCTTTATGTTATACTTTTTGGTACTCTTATTGTCCGGTGTGAGTTGTTTTGAAAACCAATTCCACTGATGTGGCAGAATGTGCTTAACAGCAGGCTGAAAATGCCAAAGTCGCCTTCTTCACCCTCTGGGCACTTAATCGGGGCCAAGGATGACAAGGAAAAGATTCTTAATATATATTAACTTAATAATCTCCCTTTTCATTTTATCCTATTTTCTCCTCTCTTTTGTTTTTCTTTTTTATGTCCCCACATATGCCACCTGCAGTGCGTTTGGCGTAGTTACGCAGCTGATGAGAAATCCGTTTCCATTGCAACCTGGAAGCCACACTTGAAGGCCTTGCACACCTGCAGCCCTACCAAGTAGGTATCACTGTGACAGCTGGTGCTCCCGTCAAGCCTCCTCACGGTCCCGAAGCAAACCACACACACACACACACACACACACACACACCTGCAGCCCTACCAAGTAGGTATCACTGTGACAGCTGGTGCTCCCGTCAAGCCTCCTCACAGTCCCAACACAAACCACACACACACACACACCCCTGCAGCCCTACCAAGTAGGTATCACTGTGACAGCTGGTGCTCCCGTCAAGCCTCCTCATGGTCCCAAAGCAAACCACACACACACACACACACACACACACACACAGGTGTTGGTATTTGGCTTGTCTTATTCTCTGTTGCCCTTCGAGAGATTCAAACCTGTTCAGTAGCAACTCAGGCACAAAACTAAATGGACTCAGTATCGTTCCTCACCATTCACAGACTAAGCTTAAAGATTAAAGGAATTCAAACTTGTATAGAGATTTATTGCTACTATTTCATGCTTATTTCCTAATAAATCATTTCATAAAGCCCACTGAAATTCTAAAAGTAACCACCATGGTTCTTGAAAAACAATGATGGTTTAAACTCAGTCCATCACCTGACCCCAAGCAGGGAGCACTTTGAGAGCAATGTATCTTTGCATAAAGTCCCTCAAAGTCATTTCTCATCTGGATCGTCTTAGAGGATGGTCCTGGAGCTTTCACCTGCTGATCAAGCTAGTGTCAGTAGCAAAAGAAGAGCTGGAGTCCTAATAGGATTACTGCATACAGTGAAGCAATGGGACCAATCAGATTAAAATTTGAAATTAGCATTCAAAATTGGAAAGTAATATGGCTTCTATTCACATTTCATTGGCCCAAACAAATCACCTGGCCAGGCCTCAACTCAAAGGGGATGGGAAAGTGCAGTCCTCCCATGTGCCTGGAAAGAGAAGAGAACCAGAACATGAACAGCCCTGATGGTTACCACAGTGATCTTTAATTTAAAAAAAATCCTTAGTCCTGGAGTCTTGGACTCCAGTTCAACTATCCGAATATACTTAATCAAAATCACCATCTTCATTAAAGAAGTCCTCGTTGAAACAACCAGAGCACGTAAGCCAAGGGAAAGGCTTTCTCTGTGTCACCCAGCTTGATTGCAATAGTCAGTTCCTCAGGTTGTTCAAAAGTTACCAAAGTGCTTATTTACTTAGTACTTTAGAGCACCTGCTGTTCCCCTTCATAGTCCAACAAAACCTTAATCCCAGTGGCTTCATGGGATTCAAGGCATCCAAGTACTGTGATTCAATCAGAGAAACCTCTTTCTTACTTGCTGTGGAAGAGCAATCAACTGGGGAACCCTTCATGACTTACTGCCTGGAATTTCAGTCTCAGAGGAGGTTTGTGCTGCTTCAGAACACACGCTGTTAGGAAGCCGTACATCTGTAACTAACTGTCAGGGTCTGTTATGTTGCTTCCCTGATCCTCCCCGGGCTCCATCCACAAAGTGAAGGACGAGAGGTGAGCAAGATAACTTCTCAGCTCTGATAAGACATGTCTCCTAAAAGCTGGGACCAAAACCTGTGATAGAGATATTCCTAGAACCCCAGGTCTTCAGAAGAGATGGAACCTTAGCAAGGAAAGAAGCATGGATGCTGTCGAATGAATGCATGCATGAGAAGTCTCTTTTCATGTAAATCTTAAAATTGAGTTGACTTTCCTTTATTGAGTATGAGACTCTTTC
The DNA here is from genome assembly GCF_002201575.2 of Neomonachus schauinslandi. Classification (NCBI taxonomy): domain Eukaryota; kingdom Metazoa; phylum Chordata; class Mammalia; order Carnivora; family Phocidae; genus Neomonachus; species Neomonachus schauinslandi. The sequence goes on along the minus strand of NC_058410.1, from coordinate 83,121,238 downwards.
AAAGTTGTGGTAATAAAAACAAAATATCTATTCCTTAGAGGTATTGAGTCAGAAATGGGAATTGTATAGAAATTGCGTTTCTTGTACTCCGGAAGGTTTCTAGGTATATATGTAAGAGGAAGACTAGTAGAAGAAACAAAAGAAGGTTCTCAAGTGACAGAAGAGAGTGATCTATTATCATGTGTTAATTTGGCTTTCCACTTCCCGAAGTTTTTGAATTAAAGTCATTCTGAAGCCTGGAAAAAATTATTGAATAATAAGTCAAATTCTCCCAGTGCATAAACTATGATTTTACATAATTTCTCTTTCTTCCTCTGAAATTTTCCATTTTAAATGGGGGGAGGGGAGGGAAGGGAGAGGAGAATTTATGCAAACACCTATATCCATGCTGTTCCACTCTGGTTGTCCTTTCCCTGTACCCCTCATTTACCTCTGAGTCTCAGCCCCATTTACTGAATAACAGGTACTTGTCCTGAATGACACAGCCGTCCCTGGCAAAGTTCAGGGAACCTGAATATCCTAACATCTCTCCCTCCAGCAACATGTTATTGTTCCAAATTGTGTGGTTCTTAATCTTTATTATTGTTGTTATTTTTGTTAAACCATGGAGAACATGATAATAATTATGGACTCTTTCCCACCAAAAAAAATATTCAATGCAAAAAAAAAATCAGAATTTTGCCTACAATTTTAGTGTATTCACAGACTCCCTGAAGCCAAGTTCAGAACCTTTGCTTTAGAAAGCAAACCTGCTTTAATCAAGTTTGTAGATCTGTGAAGAGAATAATTTACAATGACTTAGGGGGATATTTTTTCATTTATAATTAACTGGCTTACTGAGTGCAGAGTGCTGTAATAAGAAACAGACCGAAACTTCTTTTTATTTATATAGTGTATATCCTGTAACATTCAGAGTTTAAGAACGTCTGAAGAGATGATTCATTCATTCATTTGTGCATTCGTTAAATAACTATTCATTGAGCACCTACTATTTTGCAATTTCCAGGCACTAGAAGTGTAGTAGTGAAAGAAAAAAAAACCAAATAGTTTAGAATCTCAGGCTTCCGGGAATGTATATTCAAGAGACATTGGGAAGAGAAAATAAATAAATAAATAAAATACGTAACAGAGTAGTGCTAAGGAGAACAGTATAAAGTAGGGAAGGAATTTGTGGGACATTAGGGATTACAATTTTAAAGAGGTGGTCAGGGAAGAGATCATATTATCAATAGCATCATCATCAATGATATCGCTGTCATTAAAAAACATGAACTCATGCTCTTGTTCCCAGGAGTTTTAGAGATACAGTGAGATGCTTTGACTCCTCAACCTCATTCCAGGGAGTAGGATGGAAGAGAGGTGTGACAGGTGTGCAGGGGAGACAGGGTAGGGTGAGAGGGCAAGCCATACCCGCTCAGTCCTGCCGGGCATATATCCCACAGTTTCTGACTCTCTCCTTTCTGGTCTGGCTGGTCTCACATAGGCTTTCGAGGTCTTAGCAGTTGCTATTTCAAAGATTTGTTTTAATAACAGAAGGATTTACAAAGGGAACATATTTTTCTTGATTTTCTTCTCAGAGAAAATGAAGGCTGGGCAAAGTGTATGACACAGGTAAATGTGCTCTTTTAGGGAGTGAGTCTGATATTTTATGAAGCTGTGGGGAATTGTCAAGCTCCAAGGATACTGTGTGATAATGTAAAAAGTCAGAATGTAGACATTCTCTAATCCAGTGCCTTCAATTTTTTCATAAGAAAATCAAGACCTACAAGAAAGTGAGGTGCTTGCCCAAGGACACACAGTCATTTGTAAAGAGTAGGGACCCTACACCATGTTGCACAGACCTGAATTTGCTAAAATGGGTTGTTAAAAATACCATCCAACACTAGTCCAGGACGGTTGTGATCAATTTCCCATGCACCTAATTTACTTCAAGAGAATTCGTACTGTATACAATATGAAAACAAAATCTCTCTCAACAAGTGATTGAAGCTACAGTGTAACCAGCACCATTCTAAGAGTCCTTGTTGATGCCAGTTAGATCAGAACCGCTTTCTTAACCATGGATAACTTTAGCTAACGTGGAGTCTACAGTTTTAGGTTACATGTGGGCACTGTTGGTCTTGCTAAGTAAACATGCCATTTCAGGTCATGCCACAAAGAATATATGTTGAAAAGTTGGGTACAGTTCTTATAAGGAGTACTGCTTCTGTGGATCTTGCTTAAAAAGAATTACTTAGGGTACTTTATTCCCCATCCTCCATTATCAAGTGCTATAAATGTATTCACCAGTTTATCATCATTTCTCTTCTGCCTGCACGCACCTGAAGGAAAGAACAAGGGGAAACATCCAGCAGGTTTGTGATTTCTCTTCTGCTCCATGTTTGTTTATAAATCTGATACCTAACCGATATTTGAAATGTATCTCATGTGAGTAAAATTGATCAAGAAATACAAGATGATTAAAAGTGACCTTTCACAAGATTGCCTGCAAAGGTTGCTGCTTCATTGATTTTTTTCCCCCTTGGAAGCATCAGTGTCTCCCTAACTCACTGCTTTTTATAATCGGCAGGGCATGGAACATCCTTGGGGAAAAATAATAATTATGGCCTTTGGTTATTCCTTGGTACCATTTTCTCAGATGGAAGTCTTACCGAAGTATTCAAATTCTGAGAAGCAATGTAAGATATATTCCCCTTCATCAGGGTCCTTTTAGAGTAAGAAAATGGGTTTTTTGGGCAAAAGGAACACTGTGTACAGAAGGTAAAAACAATCTCTCTGTGACATCTCCAGCTCATTAAGCATTGGTTTACTTGAGTAACATGATTCAGAAGAAGAGCCTCCCCCCGCCACCACCGCCCCATTCTTCAGGAAGAAGAAACTTCACCAAATAATTTATGGCCATTCTTTCATGCCTTTCAAGGAAATGCTTTATCAGATTAAAGAGCAGAGAGTTAGACCTAGGAGGAATGGGAGGTGAAAGAGAACATTTTATTCTGTGTTAGTGAGTGCCAGAAAGAGTCTGGATTTGGGAGCAAAGCCCCGAAGGACAGAGCCAGGTGGATCTCAACACCGTTGGAGTGAGGAGTAGAGAGGCAGAACCAGCAGGAGAATCCCAGGTGCCTGGAAGGGAAGAAGAAAAATTGTTGTCCTAGCATTGCTACTTGTTTCAGTAATGAGGAAACAACAGGCATTCCACCTGCAGAGTTGGCCCCTGGGTGGGGACCAATGGGAGCCCAGGGATTGTTCCTTTGGTTCTCTACTGTCATACTAATGACACTAATTATAATATACTTATACAGTACTGAAACTAGTTTTGAAAGTTCACTTGGGATGATGAGGTTCTGGGTCATCCGTTTCTGCATTATATTAATACTTAAAAAGATTCACGAGCCAGAACACAAATGCATCCATGATGAGAGACAGATGTGGCAGGATGCACAACACTCCTTTGAGGAAGGTAAGCCTACACAGGCATGGCATTAAAGACTCTTCTCTTACTTGGTAGTCAAAGAGTTAGGGCCAAGGTCATTAGATATTCCTGGGTGATATTTCCAGAAAGTTTTAGTAGCCTGAAGATTTGGTCTTCTCTACTTTAGAGATATTTCTGCCCAAAGAGAGGTTCTGGTGATTAGACTCAGAACATTCTTTGCATAGACTCTAGAACAGGCAGTCTCACCAATTCTGACCATTTAGTCCTCTTTTGTCTAGACTCCCAGCAAACCCCACCGTCCTTCTGTTGTGGCAATTTTACTTGAAAAGAGTTACACAAAATAATCATAGCCATTATAAGCCATTTAGTCTATTTGGTGATATTTGACAAGCTCTCCTTGTTTCAGGAGCTATCCATTTACAAATTATGTCAAAGGGTAATCTGTCTCCAAATCCTAAAGGCAGAGACTATCTTTGGCACAAACTCCATAGGTCACCTGTCTTGGTTTCATCCTCCAAAACAGAGCTATTGACACCTAGAGGGGAAGTCTGTGAATCATGTGGAGGTGCTCACAAAAGTGTGACGTGGTATGGCAGTCCTGAGTAAGGGCTCACATGATATTGCACTTTTTCCAAATGTTACCAAGGCAGGAAGCAAAGACAAAATTAAAGTGTAACTATGGAGCTTTTTTGTTCTTCACTCCAGAAATGAACCTCCCAATCAGCTGTCACGATTCAAAAAGACTACTGACCAATTTTTTTTAATTTCATGATGTTCACATGTACCTAAAATATCAAAATTTATTCTACATGCTTGTGAAGAAGGGTGTCAAAAATGACTCACCTGTAGTTTTGAACATATACAGAAACACTGAGGTATGTTACACACAGATTTCTTACTTCTCTATGGTCACTGGACATTTGGCAAAACCACCATGAAACATGTCCTATATTACCATTTATTTAGCATACATGCCTTACTTGATGTTTCATACTTCATACACTTAGGTCTTCTGTCCCCCAATTATGTATCACATCACCCTGTGCAAAGCTATGACAGAGAATGTGCTCAATAAACAATTCTTAGAGTAATAAAATGTCCCTGACCTCCAGTAGTTCACGTAGAAAGAGAAAACACCAACAAAAATGGGAAAGAGGAAATACACAAAGAGAGAGACAATGAAAAAGTAAAAACATTTCAATAATCTGAAGGAAACAAGCTGAAGCTCCCATTTTAAAACATCACTTTAGCTTTCCTTTGTTGTGTTCCATGGGCAATGGAATTTATAATACTGCAGAATGAATGCAAAAAGACTATTGTATTAACAATAGCAACAGTACCATCTTAAGAAAAACAGATTTGCCCTTACTCAAGCAAAATGTGCACAAAGGAAAATGCATTTATAATGCGTATTGTTTCTTAGAAGAGAGCAGATTTGGCTCCAGACTATTGCTGAATAATCCTTGACCTAATTTCAAATGGATTGATTAACATCAGCCAAATGCAAAGCCCTTTACTGTGTTTGGGGCCATTGGGTTACTGATGGTGATTCAGATAAGCAGAAGAGATAAACTTCAGCCAACTCTGTGATCTTCCAGATATCTCAGAGCCTGAAGTCTCCTAAATCTTTCCTCCTGGCTTTTCATTGTGTTAAGAACTGGGAGTAATTCAAGCATGGATGGGTTTAGTACAGTAGCCAGTAACTCTCTCTTGGTGCATCTGGCCCGGTCTCCCTCTGAATGACCGGGCCAGACACGGAGAGGCTTTGCTCGCTGCAGAATGTAGTGAAACATCACACACATTCGTATACCCCCATAGCTAATGAGGTTCCCTGCTTTGGAATATTCTGGTTAGAGAGATTTTTGTCTTTCTACACTGAGGTTAGGGTATGTTTAAACAAATTTGGGCTAGGGAAAGACATCCAGTTCTGTGATGCTTTTGCATTGTTTGCAACAGGTCCAAAATTTTTCTTTAAATATACAAACCATCAGTCTCAAGAGGCTCTCAACTGAACAACAGTTGAAATAGTGTCTCTTTGAGACATTAAAATAATGTCTTTGGTACGGGGTCAGGTACAAATTACTATTAGTCTCAATTGAGCCTGCTCTGTTTTTCCTCTACTTAGACCATAAATGCAACTTCTTTAGCACCATTTAAAGATTCATTTGTTTTCCTCTGTCTTCCCATTAAAACAGTTCTAATCCCATATGTGGTGAATATGTTTATTGATTTTATTGTAATTAATCATCCCATTAAGTAATTTTTCTAACTCATTTTTTTAAACTGGATAGTTTTTCTCTGTTTTGGTACTAATTGTCACTTTCAGAAAATAGAATTTACCTATAAACCCATCTAACCAAATTAAGCCAGGATTCTCACCTTGAGATTTTATGTCCTCCTCCCTTCCTCCTTGATAAGGGGGTCAGTTAGCCAACTGGTACACCCAGCCACAAAAAGGCTCTTCTTCCTATTAGGTTTTTATTGCTACTAGAATAGGTCACGCCAACGGAAGTTTGGGAATTATCTATAAATCTTGCTACTTCTGCCTACTCTGTCTCCTTAATAAACAATTGTTGGCTATGTGCGTGCTTCATAGTTAAGCTGCCTTGATCACAGTCTATAGGCTTTAAATAGAACCCTGTCAGACTTCTTATTAGACTATCTAAAGTTGCTTTAACAGGTTCTTGTGAGACTGTTACAAAGATGCATGTCTTCAAAGTTAAAGCATAAATGATATTCTTTTATTACGTTATCATCTTCTGCTGTGATCCACTGACTGCTTTGTCCAAATTGCTCCTACGTGGTTGGCTTTATTAGGTTCTGAGATGTGTGTTTCTTAGGAGAGAACGCTAGAAAAAGACTGTGCATTCTTGTATTTCTTGGGCGTTTGTTTTCCATTGTTTACATTTTCTTTCTTCTGTGTGCAATGAATGATCTGCATGTGTTGTTAAACTAAGTAAGGCTAGACTTTTTTTTTCCCCCTAGCATAATCAACTTGTGTCCTTATGGGCAAAATGTTAGATTGTTTCAGAAACAATCTTTTGAAAATGGTTTCTCCTTCTGTTCGCATTTATTGATAGAGGGAAAGGATTTAGTCTTTTAAAAACATATCAAAAGACTTACAACAAGAAACTCTTTTTTTAACAAGCTAGTGACCTAGAATCTTTTCTTCTGACTTTTTGGAGCATGTATCCTGACAATTATTGATATTAACTATAACTGCAGGTATTGTATACAAATCAAGAACCTTTTTTAATATTTCAAAGCAATTAATGTTATCAACTTCATTGATTCCTATAAATATTTAAGGTTCTGAAATATTTTGTTCCTCGTTTATACTGTGTTGCATTGCTGTTTATTACAAGGGTTGCTGTATTTTAAAATATTTATGTTCTTATTTTCATATGAATCCGATGCTAACACACAGGCTACCATCATTTGTAATGCGTGTTTCACATCCAGTCGTTTCAACCTCACCATTAAGAGCACTGATTATATTCCAAGCAGCACAATTAAACTACGTAGTTAGTACTTACTGCTTAAATAGTCTGTATATTATATCTGAAAAACAATAAAGCCAAATGGCTTTGTTGTTCTAAAAAGAAAAAGAAATCCCTAAGCACTTTCATGGTGGTGAAATGCTTAGTAATGTGCTGCTCTATTTCCCTCACTCCTAGTAAGTTCTGTAGTAATAAGCAGAAGCTCTTCAGAACGTACACCTCACGGAAGCAGAGGTACCCAGCATCCCGGCTATTGACATGAAATTTGAGAATGCCAACTAACCTCAGGTGCATGACCAGGTTCCACCGCCATCCTACCTGAGCCCCGCTCAGAGACTCACTCTTCCTAAGGACTTCTTGAATGAGGTTTTCAACCCGCTTGTAATTTTCCTTGTTGCCTGTTGCCTGCTTTGATACTCTACGCCAGGGCCAAATACGCAGGGTCCCGCACAGGCCTGGCGCCTCCTCGTGGTGGGACAGCTGCTGAGCTGCTGCACGCACTGGATTGTTAACGGCTCAGTCGCCATATTGTGCCTGAGGCGAGAATTTGTAGAATGCTTATCCTATGAAGGGCTAAAACCCTAATTAAGTATAACAAGGACTACAGCATTCTAAGTCCAAGAGGATTACTGTGGGGTTACAATAATGCCACACAGTTCCCTGGCAGGGAACATCCAGTAGTAGCCTGCATGCTGGGCCATTTGAGTTATTTGTACATCTGGTTCCTAGAGGGGGAAGAATTCCCTACATGGTTCCCCATAGTTGTGCAGGCGCCCTCTCCTAGAGTCCCCAGCTGATTGATGCCACAATCAATGACCACAATGTCCTTTGGCTTATTTTCTCCAGAGAAAGACCTTCTTATTGGTCTCCTAGGAATAATCTTTGACAATCTTCCTAAAAACACTGTTACATAAATCTTCCTCAGAAGTCACATTTATAGGGGCTCCTGGCTGGCGGAACATGTGACTCAATCTCAGGGTCATGGGTTCAAGCCCCACGTTGGGCATGGAACCTACTTAAAAAAAAAAAAAAAAAAAGCGTGTTTATAGATGTGACCAGAAAGTAGGAAAATAACGAAAACTTGAATGGACCAGTGAAGAGTCTATATTTTTAATCAATGTGCATTTTCAGTAATCAGCCATCTAATCAGTTTAATAGTCATCTAATCAAGATGCTCTGTTGATTTCCAAACGGGAAAAGAAGTAGAAAAACTAATAGAAGTGAGCTTTTTTTAAGAAGAGGTCTTTGCTTTGGAGAACAAAATTTTGCCTGGTTAAAAAGTTCTGGGTTAAGATTTTATTCTTAAATTTCATACAATTATGTCAAAAGAGAGACTGAAAACGTTAATCTTTTTTTTCTAATTTCATATGTAATATGTTGGACTCGCTTTAAAATGATTTTTGGTAATTCTTTTAATATTAGACATTGGCAAATATTCATGCAGTTAAGAAAGACAAAAAGCGGGGCACCTGGGCGGCTCAGTTGGTTAAGCGTCTGCCTTCGGCTCAGGTCATGATCCTGGGGTCCTGGGATCGAGCCCCGCATCGGGCTCCCTGCTCAGTGGGGAAGCCTGCTTCTCCCTCTCCCACTCCCCCTGCTTGTGTTCCCTCTCTCGCTGTCTCTCTCTCTCTCTCTCTTTGTGTTAAATAAATAAATAAAATATTTTAAAAAAGAAGAAGAAGGACAAAAAGGGACATGGTACCTAGAACTCATTTATATCAACTTTAAGTGCTTTAAATAGTACTAAGATTCAGAGAAAAATATTATTTCCACTTTCCATGAAAGAGATGCTATCAAAATGTTTCATAGAGGCAACTTTTAAAAATTTTTTCACAGGAGCAATTGTTTTTAAATATTTCATTATTGTAAATTAGCCGTGGAGGGTTTGATGCTGATACTTATTTCAGATTTTTTTTACTTTTTCAGTAATTGAAATTCTTAAAAGGGAAAAACTAAATTTTATATTAAGTGGTTTTATGATGTTTTCATCAGTTTCTTCTTCATTTAGTCAGTATAAGAAAGAGATATATCTTTAAAGTTTGAGAAAATAATTTGATATTAACGAAACTCAACCTTCCGCAGTAATTAGCATCTATGAGTTCCAGAAAAGGTAATCAACTAGATAAAGTACAGTGAGAACATTTGCAGTGATAGCTATGTAAATTTAAGCCATTCGTTCATCTAAATAAAGGTGCAGAGTTGAGCATATGTTCCTGAACCCGATCATCACAAATTTAAATGATGGAACAGATGTGCTAAAACTGAAAAGACATGTGAAATTTTTACTATTTAAAAAAAAAAAAACAAAGTTTGAGAAGAGTAGACATTTTGGGTCCTATCCCTTTGAGGATCTGTTTAAATGATTTGAAGGTTTGGGATGACACGGAGAACCTGGCCTCAGCATAAACAGATGCAGTTTTATATGTTATCGTTGCTGTTGTTTGATGTGATCTACCATTTAATCATGCATTTGTCAAATGCAGAGAAAGCCTTTGACTGACGGGATTGTTTTAAAGAACCCTTGAACCCACCTGACCCCATCACAAAACTGCCAGCCTGTTCTTTGCATGTGCCTTCAGCTCGTCATGCTGAACTTAGCTCCATCTGCATTTCAGAGGGGAGCGGTCAGTTGCATGGTTGACTTGTTTATTGTTACCAGGACTTTCTGATCACCATAGTTCATTATTTGATTTGTTTTCATGTAAACACATAAAATGTGGTGTCTTTTTAGAATATCATTTGTTAAGCAACTAGGCATGGAAAAATAAATGTTACTGTTTCTTGTTAGCTACAAAACACATAACCACTAAACACATTTGCTGTTGGCATGCTGCAGCCGGGGACAGTGGACATTGCGGTAAGTGGAAAAAACAAGGGCTCCACTTCATCTCGGATAATCCGTGTCCATGAGAACACTGCCTCCTTCATGCCCCACAAAGGCTGCAGCATGACTGCGGGTCTCAGCCTCTCAGAGTAGCTGCTCCAACTTACTGCCCTCAGACCCTTCACCCTTCATTTCGGCAGACCCTGAAGAGTCCTGGGGCTCTCGCTGGCTACCAGTGTCATTTCCTGATGAATAACACAGCACTTTATAAATGAAACAAGAACACAAACAAAATGGGGACAGAGCATCTCCTACAGTTCACTTGGTTCCCACAAAAATCCCTTAGCTATGTTGCTATTTTCGTCTTTATGTTCGAGATGAGGACTCCAAACCCCAAGTCTCTTTGATTCCAACCTGCCCTTCCCACCACATCACACCACATCTTTTGATTAGGAAAGCATGGAGATACACTTCGGGTTTTGTTGTTGTTGTTGATGCTTCCTTTATCAACCCACAGCATTTCAGTCCTCGCTGGCATCTGAGAACTGAATGTCTAAACAAATATAATTTACCAGTAGCTGCCACAGCAAATCAATAACCTGTTTGATAGCAGGAAATTGTGTTAGTGAACATACCATCTCATTCCGTTAATCAGTCATCACATTCATTATATGCTGGGGCTGTTCTACATTGTGTGGTTTTTGTCTCACAAGAATGAATGCAAGCATAAAAAAAATGGGTGTTAAATGTTGTATGTTTAGTATTATGTATGAAGTACTACCAACCACTATGAGATTGCATGAATTTATGGATATCATAATCTTTGCCTGGAATATGAAATGCATGCAGAATGTAGATATATATGTATATGTAACTGTCATCCCTGTAGAAATGCTTAGAAATTACAAAGAGATATGCTCCCAAATAAAAAAAAATTACTTTCTTTAAATCTCAAAAGTTGAGGTGAAAGCTAAAATCTATTTCTAAAGCAAACACCAAACCAGTTCTTGGTTATTTCCAGTGTAATTGTGTACAAACTACCGTACCCAACGTCAGTCCTTTCTGTGATGAATCCAGGAAGGGTGTGCCTACCTGTACAGTGAGGTTGAGTTCAAACGAATGCAAACAGATTAAATAAAGCTCCAGTTTTCAATAAGGGAAGAATACATTGTTATGCTCCTACTTGCTGAAAACATTTTGTCTGTTGAAATATAATATACAGTTTCATCTCAGTATTGACCCAAGTGGAGTGGAAGAAATTGCTTGAAATGGAATAATCATGCCTCTGTTGTCCACAGTCAGAAGCTAAGTTTTAAGGAACGAGTACGCATGGCTAGCCCCAGGGGCCAGAGTATTAAGAGCAGACAAGCCTCAGTAGGTGACAGGAGGTCCCCGAGCACCGACATCACCGCCGAGGGCAGCCCCACCAAAGTACAGAAGAGCTGGAGCTTCAACGACCGAACCCGCTTCCGGCCCTCGCTGCGCCTCAAAAGTTCTCAGCCAAAACCAGTGATAGACGGTAAGCCCTGTTTTTCCATAACTGTGTTTAATTGGATAGGCAATCGTGAGCAAGATTATGAAGTAATTAATTCTCCATGGTACCACTTGAAGATAGAAGAAAACAACCCCAAGGAAGGAATTGTTTGTTTGTTTTATTGGAAATTTATTCATTGCCTTGGGCAAATGTACAGAACATAAGTTTACTTTTGGGAGCAACTTTGGCAGCTAAATCTACATTTCAGAGAAGTCAAACAAAATGTTACTTCTTCGCTTTTTATCTACAACACATTATTATTTCTCAGACAAAGTCCCTATCAAGATCAACGTGACTCTCCTTCTCACGTATAGGTTATGTCTGACCAGCAAAGGTCCATGGCCCAAAGATGATCAGGTGCTCTGTGAATGTCTTGAAACACAGTAAGAAGGGTGACAATACTTTTCTGGACAACAGTGAAGGTGCTATTCCCTTTTCTACTATGCTCTATCCACCAGTAAATCAGAGACCACCGCTTATCTTCCTTAGCGAGATTCCTGTTGAATTCTGATCTAATGATAAGTAGAATTCAAGTTCTTCTCCCAAGAGGAGCTAACCTACTTTATCATACAATGTGTCAGAAGTTTACTTGCCAACACATTTTATTGAGTGCCCCATAATTTTCATGTTTATGAAACAGTTTCTTTTTCATTTAAGATTAGCTTGGTTTTCTTTTTAAGTATGCCCCCCCTGGGATCTCTTCTACTGGGCAGAGAACCAAAGTCAAATAGCATCTTCTATGAATGCATAAAAACTGCAAAGGCTATCGGCCCTCTGTTCTCATTCCCTAGTATAACCTGTATTTTCCCAGGCTATGAAATCATGAGGGATAAAATTAACAACCAGGGGTCATAATCTCCGTGACCTCAGGCTCCCTGCAGTGAAGTCCCTGGAACCTCAGCCCACAGATCTTCCCAGCTCATTCAGAGATCCCCAGGGATATTACTCCCACTCTCCAGTGAGCAACGTGAGTCCCCTCTTCACACCTCTTCATGCTCCACAACTCCGTGGATGCCGTGCTCTCCAAGTAGATGCCTGGCTGCTGACCCGATGCGGCCCCTCCCGGTGGAGCTTGCAGCTCCTGTCTCGGTGGTGGGACATGCTGATCCTGCCAAGCGTCCCTCCACCTGTCACTCTGCTAAAGGAGGAAATGCCCCTTCCACCAGCACTGGACGCTCCCGCATCAAGCCTCTGAGTGTCCTGAGTCACTGCCCAGATTTTCAGTGTCCTCTGGTTTCTACACTCTCCTCCCTAGGAATTTGGCTGAAAGCCCTTGAACAGCTGAGTCAAGAGTTACCCGTGACAGGGCTTTATGTTGCACTCAAAATAGACTTTCTGAATATAAATGGATGCATCATTTCTGGAAGGCAATTTGGCAACATATATCAAAAGCCAGGACATATGCCTAAGCTTGGACACATCCCACCCACCAATTCCATTTCTAGGATATAATCAATATAATGAAATAATATCAGACATTAGAAATGGTGCTCCAAATAAAAAATTATTGACATGAAAAGATGATCATAAAAAACAAATTATTCCATTTTGCTGTGTGTGTCTGTGTGTGTGTGTGTGTGTGTAAATTCATGTACTTATAGGAAAAAATCTGGAAATATTTATAGCAATGTATGAACAATACCTCCAAGTGATGAGGTCATAGTTACACTTTCTTTCTTCATTTTACTTGTCTGTATTTCCTATTATTTCTACAATGAACATGTAAAGCTTTCGCAAAAGAAAACAAAGGATGATTTTCTATTAAAAAATTGGACCTTCTTTTCACACAATACCCTCTCCCCTTCCCCGATTCTAGGGGCCCTTGGTCTAACACCCCTCTCCTTAGGCTGATTCCCCCCACACACACCCCTCTGCCAAGAGGTAGAAGGACCACCTTGTCTCAGTGCTGGGGACCAGCCTCTATTGAGTGTAGACATGGATTGTCTAATGAAGTTCAATGTACTGCAAATAGAGCCATATTAGGCTCTAGGGTTGCCATAACAGAGGAGCACAGCCAGGGTAGCGTAAACAACACAAATTTATTTTCTCACAGTTCTGGAGGCTAGAAGTCCAAGAATCTCCTTGGCTTAATGGTTACCTTCTCCCTGTGTCTTCACTTCATCTTCCCTCCATGCACAGCTGCGTCCAGATTTCTTCTTTTTTTTAAAGATTTTATTTATTTATTTATTTATTTGAGAGAGAGAGTGAGAGTGTGCACAAGCCTGGGAAGAGACAGAGTGAGGGAAAAACAGAGTCCCCGCTGAGCAGGGAGCCAGACACGGGACTTGATCCCAGGACCCTGGGATCATGACCTGAGCAGAAGGCAGACACTTAACTGACTGAGCCACCCAGGTGCCCCAGATTGCTTCTTCTTATAAGGACAACAGTGATATTGGATTACAGCACACCCTAATGAGCTCATTTTAACTTAATGTATCTTTAAAGACCCCATCTCCAAATAGAGTCACATTCTGAGGTACTCGGGGTTAGGACTTCAACATATGAATTTTGGTGGGACACAATTCAGCCCATAACAGAGCTCCTGCTCACACACATCATACCATCCCTGGGCAAGCCAGGGTGTGCCCATATCTTCAAACCTAACCCTGGATTCACATTGTGCTAGAAATGTACACATGACCCACGGTGGGTCCATACTCTTTCAACAGGGGCTTCAAAAAATATTCGACTTTGTGCTGTGAGGTCCTTATGGCTGGCTGAGCACATCTAAATACAAAAATCAATAGGATCTGAATTTTGAATATGGAAAATGAATTCTACTTGTATGTTTGGCCAGAGGGAGAGCATTTTTCAAAGACTTCTAGCGTCGGCACTATCCATCACAGTATTTCAGTTACTGCAAAGACGTCTCGGAGGTCAGACAGAAACAGAAATCCTATTCTTTAACAAATAACAAGTTGGAAAGGTCTCCTGCCATCCATTTTCTACACCATTTCATCAAGTTCTGTTTGGTTCAAAAGGAATTGCTTTTCCCTGGTTGATGCCCATCTCAATTGATTCTGAGTTCCTCGAGTGACAGGAGGCCTGCTTGCTGTTCTGCGGAGGTGGCTTCGTCGGCTGCCCACCTGCAGAAGATCATGACTCCTGACTCCTCATTTTATCCAATAGTCCAGATTCTTTACCTCTGATTTAACTCAACGATGGGCTTGGGGAAATGGAAGTTTCTTTTTATAGGGAAAAAAACAACTGAAATAGCTATCAGATAAATGTAGACTTCAATTATACATTTTTATTTGTACTGCCTCTCCCGGTTTTAAGTATGTCTAAAAACCACTTACTACCCATAGAAAATAATATATAACCCCACAGCCAGCTCCCAATTATTCCAGATCTATTTGCTCATTCACTTCTGGGGCTCTTTTCTTCTACTTCTCTCTTTTCTGTAGATATTTTAGGCATTTCATTGCCCATGAACAGCTCAAAGAGAGTGGATGAATAGCAGAAAGAATAATGAAAAGTCTAATCGGCCTTTAAGTTAATAACTAAGTTACATTTGGAAAATAATGGGCCTGTAACTAAAAGATACTATCATAGAAAAACAAAGGAAATTTAGGCTTAATCCATAAGCTTTAATAATCCCTGCCAAATCTGATACCCTTTACTACAGACGGTATTATTTTTATAATTTAATGACTCTTACAAAAGCCATTAAATACCGCATGTTGGGCTTTTTTGCTATAATTTTTTGTGAAATTCACATATATAACACTTAAAACGGGCATGATTGTCTTCCAATATTCTACATTTGTGTATATGGAGAAGTGGAAAGTAATAGGCAGATGTTGAAGCCAGAAATGAACAAACAGCAAAAGGAAGAAAGTAAACTATAAGGAACTGCCGTGGTATTGGCGTAGCAAATTTCTTTTGACTGATACGGTATGAATTGTATTTTTAGTTTATAAATCCAATAATAAGAGAGAGAAATTTTCCATTGGTCAACCAATAGTATTTAAGCTTCTTCATATAATTTTTTAAAGTAGGTAGGATATGACTTTTTCAGATTCCACATATAAGGGCAATCATGCCGTTTTTTCTTTCTGTGTCTGGCTTATTTCTCTTAGCATAATGTTCTCCAGGTTTATCCATTTTGTTGCAAATGGGATGTTGTTCTTTTTTAAGGATGA
Source organism: Neomonachus schauinslandi (assembly GCF_002201575.2). Classification (NCBI taxonomy): domain Eukaryota; kingdom Metazoa; phylum Chordata; class Mammalia; order Carnivora; family Phocidae; genus Neomonachus; species Neomonachus schauinslandi. The sequence continues at coordinate 83,105,805 of NC_058410.1, read as the reverse complement.
ATAATATTCCATTATATAATTATACCACAATTTCATTTCACTGTGTATATGTATATCAAGTCATCATGTTGTACACTTTAAACGTATGCAATTTTTTTTTTTTTAGATTTTATTTATTTATTTGAGAGAGAGAGTGAGCACGAGTGGGGGAGGGGGCAGAGGGAGAAGCAGGCTCCCGCCCTGATCAGGGAGCCCGATGCAGGGCTTGATCCCAAGACCCCAGGATCATGACCTCAGCCGAAAGCATACACTTAACTGACTGAGTCACCCAGGTGCCCTGCAATTTTTATTTTTAAAATAAAATTTTTAAAAATTAGGTAGGATGGAAGTGATATTTTTCTCTCAACATATAAAAAAAATAATGATAAAAGTAACATTTACTGGATCCTTCTCTGTGGCAGGCAATTCTCTTATTTCATTCAATTTTTCCAGTACCCCTGTGAAGTAGGTTCATTATTATCCCCATTTTATGGATGAGGAAACTGAGACTTGAAGCTGAATAACTTACCCAAGACTAACAGATATAAGTAAGGAAGCCACAGAACACACCCAGGCAACCTAATTTCACAGCCTTGCCTTCACACACATTCATAGCAGTGCTCCCTAATGTCATATCAGTCCCCCTTTAGGCCTCTTCCATTTCTTCTTTTTCCCTGCCACCCTCCCCCCACCCACTTTCACTCTTCCATTTTCAGTTGGTCAGATCTCCTTCCCATAGAAACCATTTGACCTTGCCATTATCCCATCCTGTCTTTCTCCCAGCCCTGCTGCCAAACCTCTGAACTATATCATCTTCAAAGACTACCAGAGGTGGAAGATTAGGCAAATTGAGGAAATGGCCTTTAGATGACCCTCTATGTTTTGATCACGTATCTGGGGAGAGTCTCAGGATAATAGCCATGCTGATCTGTGTCTGTTTACCCGTGGAGGGAGGCAAATGGTGAGGTCATCTGAGGCTGGTTTCAAGACACAAAAGGGAGTGTCAGGAGATGGACAGCTATCAACAACAGACAAGCAAATGGAAAGTGGCAGACTGCAAGTTAGAGGAATACCAAGCAGCCAAAATCCACAGGAATGAAACTACAGTAGAGACAGGGGAGAGTCCAGATTTCTGGTGACCAGTTTGCAGTTGAGGAAGGCTATACTTGCTGGACCCTGCTGTCCTTGGGAATGCTTTTCAGAACCACACTCAAGGAGTACAATAATCTTGACAGATAAGTGTCCCACAAAGCTGTATAAGCTGCATGTTTTAACATGTTTGACATTGCTTCTGCTTCAGGGGAGCATATCGATTCTGCTGAACAATCCTCAGGGCTCATGCTGGTTGCTGTGGGAGGCACATCCTCACCAAATATTTATGAGAAAGACTAGCATGACCCTGAGTGCAGGAGTTGTATGGGGTCTACCTGAGCAGAGGCTGGGTGGACTGAAGATATGGAATATTTTGAAAGGGGGGGGGGGGCTGGTGACAAATTCCCTTGTTCCAGATACTGCTAATATCTCTTCTCTCCCTTCACTCTCTTCCATGTTCCTTTCTTCCCTCAGCCAGTGTACCAGTTAGAATGCATTTGGCTGCAGGACACAAAACAAGCAGATTCAGATACCTTCAACAATAAGTATATCTTACCACCTAAAAAGAAATTCAGAGGTAGGACAACTCCTGACAACAAAACATTGGGATCCTGGGGCACCTGGGTGGCTCAGTCATTAAGTGTCTGCCTTCAGCTCAGGTCATGATCCCAGAGTCCTGGGATCGAGCCCCACATCGAGCTCCCTGCTCAGCGAGCAGCCTGCTTCTCCCTCTCCCACTCCCCCTGCTTGTGTTCCCTCTCTCGCTTTGTCTCTCTCTGTCAAATAAATAAATAAAATCTTTAAAAGCAAAAACAAAAAAAAACATTGGGATCCTGACTTGACTTCTCTATGCTTCTCTTGGATCTTTTGACTCTGCCCAACTGTGTGCCCACCTCCTCCTCGGGCTGAGAGCAAGATGGCTGCTGCAGCTCCAAGCATCTTAGGAGGCACAACACTTTGAGAGGCAGAAAGGGAACCATCTTGTGTTGCTATGGCTTGCTAAAGTAAGGAAAACTGTCCATTCACATCTTAGTTTGTGGAAGTGGGTCTCGTGCCTGAAATGAACCTTGGCAAGGAGAATGAGCATTGGCAGTCAAGGGTCAGCATCCAGCACCTGGATCTGGGGCCAGACTCCCCTGAAGCCCTTGGATCAAGCAAGGGAAAGGGAGATTGTAACTGGATAGATTTGAGGACTTATGTTCTCGAATTGGCTGTTGGGAAAGCAACCTCTAGCAGTGTCTGATACAGCCAAGCAATCTTTTCTACTTTGTGAGGGTGAAGAGAAAGCATGCTCTTAAGCATGTTTTCTCGCAAACATTCTGTCTACATGTCATTTCTGTTCCCCTAAGTGTCTATGCTTTTTAAACATACAAGCCAGATTTAGAAATCTTTTTTTTTCCTCCTTTCTTTTATCACATAATTTCCATGAGGCAGTGAACACACACTGGCCTCACTCTTTAAATTTCAAAAGAAGGACAAAATGGTAAAGGAAAATCTAGGAAAAAATAAATGAATTCCCATTTAGATCATTTAATCCCTCCCCACACACAATCAGCCAGTACATTTCCAATCACCACCTCCACTGAGGAAAACAGGGAGCAGTTGCCTTCCTCACCTCCTCAAGTGGCTTCCTTGGAGACTCCTTCTTCCCTTTCTGCCTCATAATAACTAATGGGGTCTCACCTAAAGATAGCAAAAGAGCCGAATTGCAAAGCATTAGGTGACAGAAGCCTCAACTCCTCTTAAAGTCAGTAAGGTCCATCCCTCCCCTTCCTCTGTCCTTTAACCGCTGTCTTCCAGGTCCCAGGCCCACTAGTCTCCGAAAACTTGCTGGAGATTATCAGTATAAGATCGACAAGAATACTGACAAAAAAGAAGCATTTTATTTTATTATTTTTTAAAGATTTTATTTATTTATTTGAGACAGAGAGAATGAGAGAGAGAGAGCACATGAGAGGGGGGAGGGTCAGAGGGAGAAGCAGGCTCCCTGCTGAGCAGGGAGCCCGATGCGGGACTCGATCCCGGCACTCCAGGATCATGACCTGAGCCGAAAGCAGTCGCTTAACCAACTGAGCCACCCAGGCGCCCAAAAGAAGCATTTTAGTACAATGATTTGGACAATACCCTGAACTAACGGACTTCTGTACCAACAATGGGATATTTTTTTCCAAGCAGCATAAATTACGAGCTATCAAGATTTCATGTTTGACTAATCCATGCACACGGACCTTTCATCTTCTACTAATCTTCTTTTACACTTATTTTCCAATGGCATCTTCCCTCGTGTTTTTCTCAGTCTCCCCAGTTGACATTTTTGGTGTTTCCACAAAATGCCAAGCATTGCATGGCACTTAACATTTTTTCTGATTTTTCTATATTGATGGCCCAGCTTCAGCCAGACTTTGATTATAATTTTCCGCAAAATATGATGCTTCCTGGCATGTTCTGAAATTACCTGATAATGACTGTCCATTGTGTTGACAGAAACAATTCTTGTCAAGGGGGGGATTCTATTGGGGCTGCAGCTTAACCTGTTTGTCCACATCCCTGACAGGGTATCCCTGACTGAAAAGCATGCCCACTCCTATGAGCTCTATCTCTAACAAAACCTGATGGGTTTCTTTCACGATAGAACATAGCTCACTGTATGCCCAACTTCATTGTTAGCATCCTTCTATGCAAAAGGGTAGTCAGTAGGATTCTGAAACACACTTTTGGTCATTCTTCACTAAGGAGTTGGTGAAAACCATTACCTGAAGAAAGTTTCTCAATTCTGGTCCGTAGGTTTCTTTTTCCTTTAGTTGTCCAGGTTCATTATCCATTCGGTCCATTATTCTTCATTCAGAGACACATCCTAGTCCTCTCCTGTGTGTCCTATACTGTTCCTGTCCCGCTAAGATCTGCTTCTTTATTCCAATGTTCCTATTAGTTTTGGGGGGGATGGAGGCCAGGGGGAGACCTCTCAATCTCTGGTTATAGACTCTAAGTGACTAAGTCCAGGCACAGCTCAGAGATATTGCAGGTTGGGTTCCAGACCACCCCCATAAAGCAAATATCACCATAAAGAGAGTCAAAGGAAATTTTTGGTTTCCCAGTGCATATAAAAGTTATATTTACACTATACTGCAGTCTATTAACTGTTCAAAAGTATTATGTCTAAAAAAAAAATAGTATGCATACCTTAATTAAAAATACTTCATTGCTAAAAAATGTGAACCATCATCTGATCTTTCAGCGAATTATAATCTTGCTTGTGGAGGATCTTGCTCAATGTTGATAACTGCTGACTGATCAGGGTGGTGGTTACTGATGGTGGGGGTGGCTGGGGCAAATACTTAACTAAGACAACAATGAAGTTTGCCACATCAATTGACTCTTCCTTTCACAGATGATTTTTCTATGGCATGAGATGCTGTTTGATGGCATTTTACCCACAGCAGAACTTTTTTTCAAAATTGCAGTCAATCCTCTCAAACTCTGCTGCTCTTATCAACTATGTTTATGCCATGTTCTAAATCCTTTGTTGTCATTTCAACAATCTTCACGGCATCTCCACCTGGAGGAGACTCCTTCTCAAAAACCACTCTCTTTGTGCATCCATAAGAAGCAACTCCTTTTCTATTCAAGTTTGATCGTGAGATTGCAGCAATTCAGTCACATTTTCAGGCTCCACTTCTAATTCTAGTTCTCTTGCTATTTCCACCACATCTGCAGCTACTTCCTCCAGGGAAGTCTTGAACCTTCAATTAGTAAAAAAAAAAAAAAAAAAAAAAAGCAATATCTGTGATTTACAATAAAGCAAATATGCCTATATTTATCATATTTCTGGTAAGGGTTGCTTTTTCCAATACTTTTTGTGAAACGCCTGTTCCTGGTTTTTAATCACTGAAGAAAGGTGTTTCTGTTCTGAATGGACTGGAGTTCCCCTTGGCTTTCTATTTTAATCCAAGTACACTTTGTATTATAGAACAGAATATCTGTCCAGATTTCCCTAGGTTCTGCCCCAATGTTTGTTGTCACCCCATAGTGATAGGGAAAATCATATTTGGTTCCTACTGGTGAGGAAAATAGCTTCCTTCTTAAGATATAGGCTTTGAATGAATCCCAACTCCTTCCTTCCAGCAGAAACTAAGCTGCCAAATGACCTGAGTACAACCTTAAACCATATTTTCTTGGACTTCCACAGATGCGGGTCTTAACTGAGAAGCTCAGGGTTGTAAACCAGAGTTCTAAATTTTGTTTCACCAGCACGTCAAAGTGTGCGCATGTGTACATTGGTGCTTTAAAGTGAATTGGAATGCTGTATTAATTATCTACTGATACATAACAATTTGCCCTAAACGTGGCAAGAGACCCATAATCTCAGTTTCTGCAGTCAGGAATCCCGCAGCAACTTGGATGGGTGACTCTGGCTCAGCCTCTCATGGGGTTGCAGTCAAGCTTTTCTTGGCCACAAAAGTCATCTTTTTTTTTTTTTTTTTAAGGTTTTATTTATTTGACAGAGAGAAAGACAGCCAGAGAGGGAACACAGGCAGGGGGAGTGGGAGAGGCAGAAGCAGGCCTCCCGCAGAGCAGGGAGCCCAACGCAGGGCTCGATCCCAGGACTCTGGGATCATGACCCGAGCCGAAGGCAGATGCTTAACGACTGAGCCACCCAGGCGCCCCTCCACAAAAGTCATCTTAAGGCTCAACTAGGAGAGAATCTGTTTCCAGGCTCAATCGAGCATTTGCCGATGGGCCTCATTTCCTCACATCGGCCACTCCATAAGCTGCCTGAATGTCCTCTGGCTTCCCCCAAAGCTAGTAATTCAACAGAGTACATGCTCAAGAGAGGGAGAGAGTACCCAAGACAGAAGCTGAAGTCTTTTCTACCTAACCTCAGAAGTGACGTACCATCACTTCTTCCATAAGCTAGTGGTCATACAGACCAACCCTGGTGCAGTGCAGAAGGGGACAACACAAAGGGAGGGAGGGTCATTGGCAACTCTCTTAGTGGCCGGCTACCATAAATGTCTTTACATTGGATATGTCTTTCAAGTCACAGAACCCACCACTCCCTCTTGTCTTTCTAGGAATTCCAACCACCAACTCCCCATCTCTTTTACATGTTTCCATTACCTTCCTGCCTCTAAAGGTATTTGGGTTTGTGACCTCTAGACTAAACATTTCATGTCCAGTGTCCTATGTATTATATTTCAAACACACACACACACACACACACACAACCAATCACGTCCTGACCCTCAACCTTGATCCCATTACAACTAGACTATTGTATTCCATTCTTAGTGCAACCTTTCAAAAAGTGATATTAACAAAATATTGAGCATTCCGATTAGTGTGACAAAAAAATAAAAGAAAACGAGGGAGCAGGAAATCAGCTAGTCATTAGCAAAACCACATGTTGTAACGTCTATTCCAGCACATGTTCTTTTAGAATGTGTGGGGCATCATCAGCGGCTTCAAGAGGCTGGAGAGATATTCTTGGTCACTTCAAAGAGCAGAACCAGAACCAAGTGTGCAATACCAATTTTTCCCTCAATATCATGACAGGCTAGCAATTAGAGACCTCACACTGATGGAATGGAGTCCATCACTGGAAACCTTCAGACCGAACTTGGATGATCAACATTCAGGGATTTCTAGGTTCCTCAGAAGATCGAGCCAGGCAACCCCAAAGAAATTTTCTTCCAAACCCGGGTTTCTATAGCTGCTGTTCTGGCTCTTCCCTTAACCATTACCTTTCATCCTCCCTGGCAATTCCAAACTGAAAAGTGGAAGATTAGGGCGGGGGGGGGGGGGGGGGGGGGGGAGATAGATCAGCTGAGGAACACCAGGGACTCATTTTCTGTCCTGACCCTGGTCTCATATTTCTGGATGCAAAGGGCTTCCCATAGCTTCTTCCCTCTCACCAGTCCCACTCCTTGACTTCCCTTGGTCCCTTCATATCCTGAGAAGCATGTCACGTGTGCCCCACCTATCCTTAGGAGGTGCTCCACAGTGGATCATTCACAGAATTTGGATATGCCTTCAACTGGCAGATTTCAATTCAGGTCAACAGGTATTTGGGGGGGAGCCGCTGCTCAGGGCTAACATTTTCCTGGGCACCAAAGGAGCAAAATGAGTAGACATGATGAGTGCCACCTCAAAGAACTTGCCATCTGCCTGTAAGTTTTACTGCCCAGCCCCACCCCTTACAGTATTGACTGGCACCTGGGGGCCACAAAAGGCATCCTTCTCACTTTGCCAACTTCACACTTTTCAGAAATAACCTGTGGGTGACCTCTGAAAAACGCACGAAATAAGCACAAAGTTAGCCATTACACAAATCACAGGATTTAGGCCCATATTTAAGAGAAGCACTTTTCAGCTGCATGGCGATTTTTCATTCGTATATCTCAAATTATTTGCTTCAAAGGCACACTTAGTTATCTGCTCCACAAAGAGAAACCTATATGACACAATTTTAAAATTATATTTAATCTCTTTCATGGGGTGCTCCAGTTGGTAAAGAAGAAAATAAAAGGTTAGAGGAAGGCCAGGATCCCTTCTTTGCAATGGACAGCTAACACAGGAACGAGACGAGCTAGCCAGGCTTCCTTTCTGTTGTCAGCAGTGTGAAACTCACTATATTGTTCCAAATTCCTTTCATTTTATTTTCAATGTCTAATTTTCCCCAGCTTTTCTTCTCTTGCCATCTTTTTCCTCTGTTGCCATGTACAATGCATAACAACAGTTCCTGGACTCCAAAAATACAGAAAGCTCACAAGAATATTGCCTGGGGAAAGAATATTGCCTGTACCTCCAGTTACAAAGATTCATTTGCACATGAAACCCTTAATTCCCTCTGGTGAGAAATTTGCATTTTTCATTAATCTAATGCAGTAGCAACTGCTGTACCACATCATTCTGTTGGAGTTGGTGACTAATCTTTCACAAATTGTTTTGAACCTGTGTTCCCATGATTTTGTGTTTTGGCTGAAAAATGTCATGACCTCATGTCTTTTTACATTTGTATCAGTTATCTGTTACAGCAAAACTATTCCCTCCCCCCAGATTTAGTGGCTCAAAACAGCAACCATTTATTTAGGCCAAAGTTCTGCCGGCCAGTACTTCTGTTCTTGGCTGGACTCACTGGTACATCTGTGATCAGTTACTGGGTTGCCTGTGGGGCTGACTGGCCCGAGGAGGCCTCAGCTGGGCTGACTCATCTCTGCTCCATGTGGTCTCTCAGCCTCCAGCAGGTTGGGCTAGTTCAGAGGGGTGGTGGGCTCCTGAGAGCAGTGCAAGACCAACCCACAAGGCCTATGGAGTGTCAGGCATTTTGCAGATAAGGAAATCAAGACCTAGAAAATGTAAATAACTTGCCTGTGTAGGTCAGTCTAAATGCTAAAGTTGGGATTTGAAATTGCATTTAGATATCATCCCATAGCTCTTCATATGTTCTACCATGCTGCTCAGCATGTTTTCCTTCACGTAAGTCACATCACCAATAAATGAATGAATGAGGGGCGCCCTGGTGGCTCAGTCATTAAGTGTCTGCCTTCTGCTCAGGTCGTGATCCCAGGGTCTCGGGATCGAGCCCCGCATCGGGCTCCCTGCTCCACAAGAGGCCTGCTTCTCCCTCTCCCACTCCCCCTGCTTGTGTTCCCTCTCTCGCTGTGTCTCTCTGTCAAATAAATAAATAAAATCTTAAAAATAAATAAATAATAAATAAATAAAGCACGGTATAAATCAGCTATAATTTAGTATTAGTCAAATGATTTTTTGTCCTCTGTTTCAGTTAATATGGAAAATCTTCTCAAACCATGACCCTTTGTCACTGCATACACCGCATATACTCCCCTCATCCCTTCAAATGTCAGTTAAGGTAATGCACCAGGAATTCCCTCTTTTTTTTTTCTTTTCAAAGCAACACTCAAACATTGCTATCTCTGGCCAGCCTAGTCCAACTGGCATCCAAAAGATTTACACCTTGGCATTTCCTGACATTATCACTGCTAACCTAATAAGAATTGAAAGTTGAGAAAAAAAATTACCAGATCTATTTTGAATTCCCCAACAGACTGGATTAATGAATAATGCAAATGTGTCGTTCTGCAGTTTGTCGGCCCATTGTCAACCATGACTGCCTTGATTGAGGTCAGGTGTCCCTGAATATGACTCAAAGAAGACAGATCTCATCCTTTTGGAGATAGGATTAAATATATTCTTTTAAGTCACTTTGTCATTGATTCAGAATGTTCCTCCCTACCGTAAAGTACCGTCTGTCTAAGTCTCAATCTCTTGTAATTTGACCTGGTTCAGTTATTTTCCTGAATGAGGAGGCTGTTGGAGATGATGCTGTCAGGCGCATCCCATTGCCTATCCTAGTTATCTGTGTGTGGTTGACCTTTGCTTTGCTGCTTTTTTTTTTTTTTTTTTTTTTTTTGCTTTGCTCTTATCACTTGGCTTTGCTAGGATTTTCCAAACATTTGTCCCAATAAAGGCAGTCCTGCTAGACTTGATTTACTTTGCTTTGATTACAAACACTTAGATGATTTGCTAGTGGAAATACAAAAGTCTACAGAAGTAGATTTGTGTGTGTATGAATTTAAAAAAAAAATGTTTTCACAAAGCCAGTTTACATCCTTATTTTCAATTGGAAAAACCCACAGTGCTTTGAGTATGGTGAGTCCTCGAGGGATTTTTTTACGAAAATTGAATTAATCCAACAGTAATTAGAAAAACCACTTTTGGAATAAAAACCAGTTTTGGAATAAGATGGGACTTATTTCAAATCCTAATTTCCCCACTAGGTTGGATGAGATGAGGCAAGTGATTTAACCTCACCGAGCTTTAGTTTATTGTCTCTCTCCCTCTCCCTCCCCTACTCCCTCTCCCCCACCCCCCCCACCCCCCTCGTCAAGTAGCAGAAATAATACCTACTTAATAGAGTGTGTATGATAATGAGCTATAACAGGTGTAAAATCCTTGTACAATGCCCACCACAGAGTAGGCACTCAATAAATTGAATGGAATGTTATTATTTATTATTTCATTAATACCAATTTCTGCATTAATTTTAATTGGTTGAAGTCCTAGGCTTGATTAATTTGCATGTTTTCATCTTCCCTTCATCCAGTGCTTGGTGGCAATTCCTAGTGATGGTCAATGGAAATTTTAAAGTTCTATGTTCATACAAACTTTACTCCTTTATTCTTCAGACTGAATTTTAGGAGTCCTCCTGCTGAATAATGTATATAATCGCAGAAAGACGAAGTTATCTTTATTATACCTCATGCGATTTATTACTATTTATCCAGGGGTCATTGCCTTTATTAAAGATGACAGAAATAGTTCATTTGTTCAGAAAGAGAGGCATTGGTTTACTATATGACAATGCAGTGTGTGGCACATAATAGTTGCTTAGAAAATATTTATTAGTGAGTGAATGATAGTGAACAGATAATGAACAAATAAATGATTTCATATTTAGTTATTCAGGAGTCAACTCTTTAAATCTCATTGATAAAAATTGCTTTGGGATTATAAAAAGCCACCATACAAATGAGATGCATTACTGAAGCCTAGAGTGTGATATTATTAAAAGTGTTTATTGCTGAATCCCTAAGTGCTGAGGTATTCAATAAAGGAGGTATTGAGTGATTTTTAAGAGGATAATGAAATTCCTGGGTTGCTTTATAGTTGCAATAATTTAAAAAAAAACATATACTCCAGTGTTCCCATTTTGAATAAAGACAATCAATATAGTAACATATTCAAGTAAAAAGAAGAAAAGCATTTCTATATTTTTCCTTTTTACTTTATGGGCAGTTACTAAGCCACGATTATGGTGCGATCAGCAATTTTGGCAGTAGAGACCATATTAATTGTTTTTGAAAACTCCCTGGTGCTTCATATCATCGCTCAAAACAGAAAGATTCCTTTTAATTAAGTGTCAGGAACTATTCCATGAGATTTTGTCAGCATTTCTGTTAGCCAGTAAGTAAGGTTAATTGGCAATCCTTAAGAGAGAATCTTAGAGAATTTCATATCATAATTAACATAATTTAAGATGCTGATAATGCATGAGTTATCTACTCAATCAGTGTAAGTGGGATCTTTGATCTTAAAGAGAAAATGCTCAAGTGCAGTAGTATCTTACATAATAGATCCCTCATTAGTGTGAATTAGTAATTCTGGATGTTACTAATTAACAAACCTCAAAACAAACAAAATAAAAACCAAATTCACCAAATCACAAGAGTGCTGGTGAGTATAGATGGTAAAGCATGGTTACGTTAGTATTTTGATTGAATCCCCCAGTAATCGAGTTTCCTGGAGTGTTTTACCTGCCTTGGAATAACCAACTATGTGCTACGAGTTGGTACTGAACGTTGAGATAAATAATATTTTAGGAAGTTCCTGAGAATGTAGTTTTGTGAAGAATAAGGAGATGGTGTTCTATTTCTGAGGTGATTGTAGAAAGATACAGAACTTTAAAGAGAAAGAAACAAGAGTGACTCTCATTTTGCCAGCCTTTAGGTATTTGAGCTGGCCCTGAACTTGCCAGTGCTCTCCTCTTATACTCTAGGACTCATGGGAGGTGGGTGGCAGACCGTGTGCATTACTGTGTGCTGCTTCATAAGGAAGCATATGAAAAGGATGCAGGTAAGAAACCTCAGGACAAAAAAGAGGTTTTTATCTTCATGTTAAGGAACAGTGGGTGATTTTTTTTTAACATCTGAATTAGAAGTGATGGAAATGTTAAAAAAAGAAAAAAGAAATACTGAACAAGAATAAAAAATGAGGATGTGCACCATGCAGGAAAGACTGTGTCTAGACTACCTTTCACTCCATGGTAGAGAGCCATGAAATCAAATTAATGAGTCATGATTAGCATTTTTCTAATGAAATGAAACAAGGTGAGATGGGAAGGAATGGGGTTAGATGGGATGGAGAGGGTAGGACAGAATAGGAATTAGAATGTGTCACAAGGAGTGTTGTTTCAAGAGTCTTTTCATATTTTTTTCAAAGAATATCTATGTTGCCATAGTCATACATATACCTACTTTTAACAGTGAAATAATAAAGATTAACACAAAAGGAATCATGGGCTTAATGTAAAGCATAAAACTATACAACTTTTTTTTTTAAAAAACGTAACAGACGATCTTTAGGATTTGGAACGAAGCAAAAAGTTCTTAGATTTGACACCAAAATCATTATTCATGAAAGGAAAATTGATAAAGTGAACTTCATCAAAATTGAAAACTTTTGCTCTGAGAACTACCTTGTTAAGAGGATGAAAGACAAGTTGCAGAATGAGAGGAAATATTTGCAAACCACATGTCTACAAAAGACTAGTGTCTAGAATATAGAAAGAACTCTCAAAACTCAATAGTTAGAGAAAATAATTGAATTAGAAAGTTGATGGAAGACATGAACCAAAGAGGTATACAGATGGCAGGTAAACTCATGGGAAGATATTTAATGTCATTAGCCCCTAGGGAAATGCCCACTAAAACTGTAGGAGATATCGCCAGACACCTATCAGAATGGCTACAATAAAGAACAGTAACAGCACCAACCTCTGGGAAGGATTTGGGATGCTGGCTCACTCATATGTTGTGGATGGGAATGTAGAACATACAGTCGCTCTGGAAAACAATTTGGTTGTTTCTTATGAAACTAAACATGCAGCTACTATATGACCAAGTAACTGTACACCTGGCATTTTTCCCAAAAAACTGAAAACTTATGTTCATATAAAACCTCCAGCAAATGTTCGTTGCAGCTTTATTCATAATAACCCCAAACTGAAAACAACCTAGATATTCTTCGACAAACTATAGAATACTATTCAGAAATGAAGGTGAACAAACTATTGGTATACACAACAACTTGGATGAACCTTGAAGGAATTACACTGAGTAAAATAAAACAAAAATCCCAAAAGATCACAGACTATATGATTTCTATAACATTCCTGAAATGATAAATTTTTTTTAAAGATTTTATTTATTTATTTGACAGAGAGAGACACAGCGAGAGGCGGAACACAAGCAGGGGGAGTGGGAGAGGGAGAAGCAGGCTTCCCGTGGAGCAGGGAGCCCAATATGGGGCTCCATCCCAGGACCCTGGGATCATGGCCTGAGCCAAAGGCAGACGCTTAACGACTGAGCCACCCAGGCGCCCCCTGAAATGATAAAATTAATGGAGATCAGATCAGTGGTTGCCAGGGGTCATGACTACAGAGTGGGAGGGAAGGGGGTGTGGTGGAAAAGGACAATGTGAGGACTCTGCAGTGATGGAAAGGTTCCCTATCTTGACTATGTCAATGTTAATATCACAGTTGCAATATTGTACTATAGCTTTGCAAGATATTACCATTGGGGGAATCTGAAAAAACGGTACACAGGAACTCTGTACTATTTCCTACAACTGCATATAAATCTACAATGACAAATTTAAACTTGTGATTACAATTTATAAAGTTGGAAGTTAAAAATAATAACTATGGTCAAATAATCTCAGCCCTTTATGAAAGAATATGATGGCTCCCTGCTCAGCGTTTCCAACTCTACCCCCACGCCTCTGTTCCAGAAGCAACTCTTTCTATATTTTGGCTGTTTCTTCTGAGGTTTATAAATTTCCATATGTTTGATAGTAGGTGTATATAACTAACTTCTGATTAATCAGTTTTGAACATTCTCTGTTTACTCCCAATTCTAGTAAATGAAGATTTAGCTTTTTTTTTTTTCTCTATTTCTCTTCTGCAGATCCTCCCATCCTTCCAGTCTAGGTTTTGTCATTTTTTTTTGTTTTCATTTTTTCTTTTTATTTTTTCGTTTTTAATTTTTCGATAAGTCAAAATTCAGCGTCTACATGATGTGTATGTGTTATATTGTACTACAGTTGTTTCTTACTTTTTGCTTTCCCTGTAGTAAGTAAATGTTCTTCCCACATCTTCCAGTAATCTCTCAATAAAATTTTCCACAGGATCAATTTCATCAGATAAATGATCAATTCCACTGTGACTTTTCTTGGAGAATTCATCCTGGAATCCTCCATTCTCCTTCTTGCTACGCTGACGGTTCTCAAGCCTGCTGCACAGCCATTATCTTTTGAATTTCTTTTGATTTTTTTTCTAGATCAAATTCCCAGTTTATGGGGTCTCATGTTCATGTCTTTCTGAATTTACTCTCATTTCAGATAATAAAACTCTAATAGTTTTTCAGGTAAAAAGAGGGTATGATGACGGAAGGCATGATGCTGACAGCTGTCAGCGTTCCTGTCCCTTGTCCTACCTGGACGGATGACCGTCACCCGGCGCACTGTGATCACACGGGAATTTTCCTTCACCATCATCCTGTGACTCCTGCTCTTGGTTTACTTTCCTATTTTGATGAGGTACACCAAACAGTACATTCTTGAGAAAGAAAGCAAGGAAGAAAAAAAAAATGGTTTGACTTTTCATGTCTGAAAATGGCTTTTTTTTTTTTTTCCATCCCCATGCTGTTTGATAGTTTGCTTGGTATAGAATTTTAGGCTGGAAATAAGGTCCCTTCAGAATTTTGAAAACTATGCACCCCTTTTTGCTTCTTTTCAGCATTGTTAAGCCTAAAGCCATTCTGATTTTTGTATGTGACCAGTGGTGTGTGGTTTTTTATCTTCACTAGCTGGTAGAATCCACTTTTTGTCCCCAGTGTTCTGAATTTTCATAATGATATTTTTTTGGTATGGGTATATTTTTAGCCACTATAGTAGATTCTCAAGGGATCATTTCAAACTGATGATTCATGATCTTCTGTTCTAGAATATTTGTTTGTTTGTTTTTAATGATCTTCTCCCTTCATTTTCTCTGTTGTCTGTTACGGAAATCCATAAGCTGTGCCTGTGGACTGGCCTTCTGATGATCTTCTTTCCTCTCTCGTTTTCCATCTCTGTATCTTTTTGCTGAGAGAGAGAGAGCATAAGCAGGAGGGGCAACTCTAGGAGTTCATGGTCCAACCTCTTAGTGAGATTTTTATTTCTGCTGTCGCTGCTAAGGTTCTTTGTTGCTGTTGTTGTTCACTGTATCTCTTTATCCTAGCTTCCTACTTTTGTTTCATAGTCTCTTACCTTATGTCTGTAAAGATATTAATGACAGTGTTTGGAAATTTTTTTTTCTTAGTTTGTTTCCTTCTAGTTGATTTCTGGTCTTTATCTTTGGGAAAATTTCTTCAGATATTTAGTAAATCGTGCATGTCTCTTCGTAATGACGTGTGGAAGATGACAAGTGTGACTGGAATTTCTAAGCATCTGATTGGGGCTGATCCCCTTTGATCTTCACCATGGGTTGACCTGGGTTTGCCATTTCTTGGGGAATATCTAGTGTCAGTACCTTTAGCTCTTTTCTTGGGCTGATCTCATTCTGCCAAGAATACCTATCCAAACTGCCATCTGGAGGATAAAGGTCCTGCTGCCAGTGGGTTTTCAAAGTTCAGGCTGTATATGGTCACTTGATAGCCGGGTTTGGGGTATAGTACCCCTTCTTCAACTGTGCCTGATGAGCCCTTGTCCAAAGGCTTCCAGTCAGGCTCCTGCTGGAAAAGGAGAAGAGCATATGCCCGAGGGTATGGGGCAGATTGCACACAACCTTCCTTATCTTAGTTATTCCCAGAGATACCTAGTGCTGCCAATTCCTGAGCCTTTTGAGTTTTCTGAAGTGTAAATTTTGTTATTTCTCAGCTTTTCCCAGTGTTGGCATAGGATTTTCTCTCTGGTATCAGCTAGTCAGTTACCTAACTTGTCCATCTGCTTTCCCACTTCCAAAATTATGTTGTTGCTGCCTCCTCTTCTGTTCCTTTTATGGGCTTATGTCTTTTTAAAAATAATCTCATCACTATAGCTTTAGTGGGTTTTTGAGGGATCAAGATTAAACTTGTATGTTCAATCTACCATCTTAACCCTGAAGGGAATGGGAATGTCTGTCTTAATTGTGTGTGTGTGCATGTGCGTGTGTGTGCGTGTGTGTGCATGTACATGCATACGCTCGATCACAACATTAAGTAAATTTCTCTTTTTTTTAAAGATTTTATTTATTTATTTGTCAGAGAGAAAGCAGAAGCAGGGGGAGCGGCAGGCAGAGGGAGAAGCAAGCTTCCCGCTGAGCAGGGAGCCCGATGCGGGACGCAATCCCAGGACCCTGGGATCATGACCTGAGCCGAAAGCAGATGCTCAACCGACTGAGCCACCCAGGCACCCCTTAAGTGTATTGCTTATTGTGGTTAGAAATAAAAAAATTGGAAACCACTGCTAGGCAATGCCAACAACAAAGTGGTCAAGTCCAGTCAAAGGTTAACTGTATTTTCTCTTTATTATGAAAATCTTCCATGGAGCTAAGGGAGTTTTAAAGGCATATAGGGCCATGTTTTCAGAATGTGATACTCACAGGATACTCTAGATATAACTCTCTTTAGGAGGCGGCAGTGGGGGGGGCGGGGAGACAAGCTGCACTTCCTCTGGTAGTGTATTTGAATGTACCTCATCATTTCTGTTATGGGTACTAGAACTATTCTGGGTCCCAAATTTTCTGTTTCATGTCAAGAATGTCATAATGCCAAAAAAAAATAAAATACACAGAAAGCACAGCTAAATTATGTAATCTTCCATTGTGCTAGCAAGATTTGCTATATAAATTGCATCTACTCTGGTTAAAAAAATACACAGGAAAATGCAATTGCTTGTTCAAAATATTAAAGTTAGATCTTTAACTAGAACATTGCCTTAAAAATTCAAGAGGATATTTTATTTTGAAATCAGTGTATGCTGCAGATGTGTATACTTGGACTTTTTTTCAATAAAAAGAAATTTGGGGGTTTTCAGAACTTTTTTCAAATACTATAGCATTTTAATTCAACAGCCTAGAAAAAAAATAATGGGAGTATATTCGCAGATGCATGAAAAATTTCCTTGTAACATTATTTTTTATTTCTATGGGAATTCAGTGAGATGGTTTCTGAATCCTTAATAAAAACTCATTTTTAAGTTATTTACTCCAAATCTCCTAAAATTCAGAATTGAGTGAACACTGGTCACATGACTGAAATTTCACAATCCGTCCCTACAATATTAGCAATATAAGATACTGGGAGAAGCACGAAGGAGTGAATATCCAAAAGTGACATATGAAGGTACACTATGTCTCACTGTAATATAGTTACATTTCCACTAATGTTACATTGTTCCTGAAGAGAAAAATAAGGATTGCCTTCTTTATTATATTAGTATGGATGATTCAGATAGCTAGAGAGCGATCCCTCTTGCTTATTGTACTGATGTTAAAAGTTTTTCCATTATTTACTAATTACAGAATTAGTAAATTAGTAAAAACTAATTGCAGAATTAGACCCCGGAATTTAAAGTGGACATACATGCTGCATTCCACCTAAAAATAAAAGTGCAGTGTGTGATATTCACTCAACAAATATTCTCTGAGTTCTACTCTAGAAGTTATTCCTTCTTTTACTTGAAACTTATTTTGCCTCTTAAATATTTTCATGGACCCCTGAGAGAAAATTCTATTTTATTTTATTTTTTAAAGTATAGTTGGGTTGTCTGGGTCGCACAGTCTGTTAAGCATTCGACTCAGTGTAGGGTCAGGTCATGATCTCAGGGTTTTAAGATCAAGCCCCGCATTGGGCTCCACACTCAGCATGGAGTCTGCTTGAGATTCTCTCTCCCTGTCTCTCTGCCCCTCGTGCTTATGCTCTTTCTCTCTCAGATAAATAAATAAATCTTTAAAAAAAATAAAAACTATAGTTGACGCACAATGTTACATTAGTTTCAGGTGTACAACATAGTGCTTCCTGTTGGTATTTTGATAGGGATTGCATTAAATCTGTAGATTGCTTTGGGTAGTGTGAACATTTTAACAATATTTGTAACATTTTAACAATATTTGTTCTTCCAATACATGAGCATTTAATGTCTTTCCATTTGCTTGTGTCATCTTCAATTTCTTTCATCAATTTTATCGTTTTCAGAGGACAGATCTTTCACCTCCTTGGTTAAGTTTATTCCTAAGCATTTTATTATTTTTGGAGCAACTTTTTTTTTGTCTGAATGCTGGGCCTAGGACTTCCAGTACTATGTTGAATAAAAGTGGTTAAGAGTGGACACCCTCATCTTGTTCCTTATCTTGAGAATTTTTTTTAAAGGTTTTATTTATTTATTTGACACAGCAAGAGAGGGAACACAAGCAGGGGGAATGGGAGAGGGAGAAGCAGGCTTCCCGCTGAGCAGGGAGCCTGATGTGGGGCTCCATCCCAGGACCCTGGGACCCTGAGCTGAAGGTAGATGCTTAACGACTGAGCCACCCAGGCGCCCCTTGTTCCTTATCTTAAAAAAAAAAAACTATTTTAAAATCCTGTAAAAATTAGACATTATGAGGAAATATTGGATTTTTTTTATAGTAGGATCTCAAAGTATACCTAGTCATGAAAAATCACACAAAAAAAGGGGAAAAACTACCGTATAAAAGAAAACAAGGAGGCCAAAATCCAGAGGTTAGTTAGTAAGTTATACTTACTATACTATCAGTAAGATCCATAGCTGGAGTAGAAGGGGGACCTCTCTTACCTTGATGGTTCTCTTATTAAATATTAGCACCTTGCTCCTTTAGGTATTTGAGATACATCAGAGAACAAGATCCTGGTCTTTGTAGATTTTACATTCTAGTAGGGAAAACAAATAATAAACACCAACAAGTAAATTGTTTGTATATTAGAGGGTGAGTGCTGTGGGAAAAGGAGAGAAAGGTGAGGAGGCACAAATTGGTGAAGTAGGGATGTAAGTAACCTTGCATACGGTGGTCCGGGTAGTTCTAAAGAACCAATACTGAGCAGAGACCCAAGGCAGCTACAGAGCCTCCAGGCTTTCCAGAGAGGATTCCTCAAAGATAGCCCTAAGGAGGGGTGCCTGGCTTCTTTAAGGAGCAACTGGGAGGGCTGGCACAGAGAAGGGAAGCCTGGAGGGAAAAGAGCCATGGGAAAAATGATGGGAAATGAGGACGGACAGGAAGTGGGGGAAGGACAGACATACAGGGCCTTGTAGCCCTAGTAAAGACTTGGGCTTTTACCCTGGAAAAAACGGGGAGCCATTGGAGACTTGCACACAGAAAGACATGATCTCAATTTTCAAAGGATTGCTCTGCCCTTAATAATCCTGTATCTTAGGCAGGTGATTTAACCTTGCTGAGCTACAGTTTCTTCATCTGTGAAATGAGCATAACATTTCCAAACTGGCAGCATTCTATTTTAAGTTACAGTTTGTATTTGTAAACCACTTCGCATCAGGGATTGAATGAATTACAGCTATTATTAATAAAATAAAGGGCCCATGCCTCCAGGCCACAAAAGTGCTCAAGGCAAAGGCCCTGAATTCATCCGTCTCTGAACACAAAGTTGAGAGACTGGGGCCATCACGACCTCTCAGCTGACAACTTCTTCAGTGAAGACACTTGTCTCTCAACTTAGGAAGATGATTCACCAAGTAAACAAGAACACAGTGAAGTGCCGTCTACCCAACCACAAAGTTTTAAAATCCTAAATCCAGGGGCGCCTGGGTGGCTCAGTCGTTAAGCGTCTGCCTTCGGCTCAAGTCATGATCCCGGGGTCCTGGGATCGAGCCCCGCATCGGGCTCCCTGCTCCGCGGGAAGCCTGCTTCTCCCTCTCCTGCTTCCCCTGCTTGTGTTCCCTCTCTCGCTGTGTCTCTCTCTCTCTGTCAAATAAATAAATAAAATCTTTAAAAAAAAAAAAATCCTAAATCCAGACATTATTGAACAAGGACTACTGTCATGGGGCCTGAGGAAAAGACTTCGTGAAGCAAACATTCATTGAGTGTCTTCTCTGCACCAGGAAGTGTTTTAGGGGCAGGAGGTACATGGATGAGAAGATACATGGTAGACAGATACATAAATGAAAAGACATGGTCCCTGCCCTCAGAGAGTTTACTGTCTAGCAAGGACAGGAGCTTGTAAACAACCAAGTATAATACTATGTAATAACAGTCATAGAGGGGCATCTGGGTGGCTCAGTCGGTTAAGCGTCTGCCTTAGGCTCAGGTCATGATCCCAGGGCCCTGGGATGGAGCCCTGCGTCTGGCTCCTTGCTCAGCGGGGAACCTGTTTCTCTCCCTCCCTCTCCCTCTCCCCCCACCCTGCTCATGCTCTCTCTCTCTCTCAAATAAATAAAAATAAAATCTTTTTTAAAAAAATAACAGTCATAGAGATATGTGTTCACAGTAGGGGAAGACAGGGCTGAGTCAGTGTTGGGGATCAGGCTGCATTTCATGGAAGTGGTAAACTCTTGAAGGGCTTGTAATTGCAGAGCTGGATCTGAGACTCTAAGCTTTGTCATGCTTCCCTCTGTAGCTCATCCTCTTTGCTTTGGGTAACTCAAAATATCGGTAATTGCTAAACTTCAAAATAAAATTCTAGTTTTCAAAATGGCACAAAACTTATATGCGTGCTGAAATGTAAATGGTTTGTTCTGAATATTCTGATGTTCTCCACATGGGGAAGAGGGCACCTGCTTTTGTGGTGCCCTACACATAATCTAATGTATCAACTGCAAATTCAGCAGACAGCCAACCAAAAAAAAGGAGAGGAGAGTGGCTGGAGGTGTATAGACAGTTCCCTTGGAGAGAGTATCCAAAGCTAATGATGCCTAAGTAGCACCTCGAGAAACTGTTGGTAGTCTGGTACAGCTGAAGCATGGGATGGAAAGGCTATAATGAGGTGAGGTTGAATGAGGACCTCTGAGCTATCTGAATAAAGTTCCCTCACAGGGCAACCAGAGATGTCCTACTTGCCATCTGGGTTGAGAAATTGACTTGACATTAAATATCAGGTAATGCAGAGGAAAAGAGTAGAAGGGAATAGGCCAACATTTAATAGGATTTCCCTCAGAATGTTAAAACTATAAACAAATTATTCTCATTCTTTATGATTTAATTTAAAATTTGAAGTTTCTATAGTGAGTATATATTACTATTATAATAAGAGAAAAACAAAGTTTAAAAAAGCATTTGAAAAAAACATCTAGAACAAAATATATATTATCTGGAGTATTTTTCTGGGTTCCTTATTAGTACCTTGAGAACCCAATACATCTTGTTGATGACTTAGCAGCATCTAACACAGAACAGTAAAAAAGGCTGTAGCCAAGGACATGGTGAAATGAAATCACGCTACTCCAGCAGGGCCCAAGAAGTTATTCTAAACTCTAGTTGGATTAAAGGAATTGCCTTTGGACTAGCACATGGCTAAAATGGAATCTCTAATTTTAGGATGATATTTAAGGTGTTGGGAAATGATCATGGTGAAGGGTAATTGAAATACAACCAGCCACAGAAGGAAGAAACCCTTGGAAAATAAATTATAATTCATAACAGAATGTAATAAATAAGTTATCATCACCATTAATAGTGGTCATTTTAATGTGTGTTCCCCATAGCATAATGGAATAGAATCATAATGTGCTTTGTTTAAATTCCCAAAATAAAAATGTATTATGAACTTCTAGCCCTTTTACACTTTTACTGTAAGAATTACATTATAATAATGGTTTCCTTTAAGTTCCGGAACTTGGGAAGATTTTTTTTCTTCACTCTCATTGTTTTTCTATTTTTCAAATACTCTATTTCAAAATGTATATAATATTTTTGTGATAGAAAAGCATCTTTAAATTCCCTATGGAATTTTAAAAGTGATACAAATCATTTATAATTTCATACCCAGTACAGCTAATTTTATTTTTATATATTCTGTTCTGGCTAGTCTTCTTTTTATATATCATTGTACACAGTTATAATCAACATGAATATTTCATTTCATATTTTAATTTTACTGAACATTTAAAAACACATACTTCCATATTATTATATACTACTCATAATTATCTTTTTCGTAGCTATGTAGTACACCATCATGGTCAAATAATATAATTTACTATAATTTATAGTTTCCTCCTTTGGGACATTGAAATTTCTACAACTATTTCTCTATAATGGGCAATAATGCAGTTAACATTATTGCATTAAGCTACCTTTATTTCCTTTTTGAAATTATTTTCCAAAGAAAACTTCTCTGGTGTAAAATTATAAGATCACTGATTATAAAATTTTGTCCAATTTACATCGTCACTAGCAATGCTAAAGTATATCAGATTCACCTCTGCTTTTGTTAGTTTTAGCTATTATTAGTTAGTTAATTTTGTTAGTATTAACTATTATTCTTTTGTTAATTAAATTGGTATAAGTCCATACTTTCACATAACTCTAATTTATATTTTTTTATTTCTAGTTAGGTTGAATAGTTCCCTGCCATTTTTTGATACTAGCAGTCTCTTCTGATAGACTTATTTATACATTTATATTTTGGATTGTGATCCATTCAAATAGGCTCCTTACTCATTATAAATATTAAGCCTCTTTCTATCTTTCCATTTTCTTCCCAATCAAGCATTTTTCTTTGCATTGTAATTTAGTTATTTTAGGTAGTAACATTCTCTGTATTCATGATCAAACTGTCAGCTGTCTCCTTTATAGTTTCTTCTACTGACCCAAACATCAGGACATTATCATTCCTCTACAGACGGAACAAATGTTTTCTGCTACGTTTTGACAATTTGATTTTATTTTGATCTATGAACATGTAAGCTTCTTGTGCATAAAAACAGTAGTGACTCCTTTCAAAGAGAACAGTGCCGGGCGCTTGGGTGGCTCAGTTGGTTAAGCGACTGCCTTCGGCTCAGGTCATGATCCTGGAGTCCCGGGATCGAGTCCCACATCGGGCTCCCTGCTCGGCAGGGAGTCTGCTTCTCCCTCTGACCCTCCTCCCTCTCATGCTCTCTGTCTCTCATTCTCTCTCTCTCAAATAAATAAATAAAATCTTTAAAAAAAAAAAATAAAAATAAAAAAAAAAAGAGAACAGTGCCAAGGCCTGTAAAGAGTGGGGTTTCAGGGACACCTGGGTGGCTCAGTCAGTTAAGCGACTGACTCCTGGATTTGGCTGAGGTCATGATCTCAGGGTTGTGAGATTGAGCCCCGCTTGGGGCTTGGTGCTCAGCAGGGAGTCTGCTTGAGATTCCCTGCCTTTCCTCTGCCCTTGCTCCTTGCTCTCTCTCTCAAATAAATAAATAAAATCTTTGGGGTGCCTGGGTGGCTCAGTCGTTAAGCGTCTGCATTCGGCTCAGGTCATGGTCCCAGGGTCCTGGGATCGAGCCCTGCATCAGGCTCCCTGCTCCCTGGGAAGCCTGCTTCTGCCTCTCCTACTCCCCCTGCTTATGTTCCCTCTCTCGCTGTGTCTCTCTCTGTCAAATAAATAAATAAAATCTTTAATAAATAAATAAAATCTTTTTTAAAAGAGGGGGGTTCAGATAGCTGAGGAATAAAACAAGAACTGGGATTCTGAAAGCTGAGTAAAAAGATGAAATCTTGCTCCCATATCACAGATTTGGCAACGGGTATTTTTAAACTCTTTCTCTTTGTTTTTTTTTAATGATGCAATCATTTCCTCTTGCCTTATGAAGCGCCTGTATTGTCTAAATTGTTCCCATGCACTAGTGGTGTAGGGGGAAACATGGAGAATTAGTCCACATCCAATGGCAGATTAGTCAGACATACTTCTCAGCTCTGGCTGAGAGAAACTATGCAATGTCATTTTTTGGCCTGGGTCCCAGCCCTCAGTTTCTTCATGTTACTGATCCTGAAGCTGTTCTTTGTATTGAGGGTTTTTTTAACACTCCCCCGCTGATTCTAACATGCAGGCAAGGTAGAAAACCATTGTAATCATTTCATCAAGATATATAAAAAGAAATCTAATCCATAAGAGGAGATGATCAAGAGAAAGAACTAGAAACCACTTATTTTTTCATAACTACCTGCATCTTGATGGCAGAATTTCATAGTAGGAACAGAAAAACGGTCTTTGGACATAGCAGAAGTTTCCAGAATGTTCTTTACTTCCTCTCTCTTCATCATCTAAGGTTCACATGGTCTTTTCCAAACACTGAAATAGATTTTCCAAAATGTGGGAGAACAAAGTATTTGAAAGCAAGTTTTGAATACTGCTAATTAATAGGAAACAGGAGAGGGTCGGGAGAGGTAAAGGTTGTATTTTAAGCTTCTTTTTTCTCCAGGCACAGATCTTGCACTGGGGCAGGCTCACCACACCTGGCAGGATTGTCCACAGGGAGCAGGTCTTTGGGGAGCATCTCACCCTGTTGGCATCTTGCTTTTCGTGATTAGCTTTTGTGCAGACCGATGTTCACATGAGCTTATATACCCATAACCCACATCTCCCAAAATGCAAGGGCAGAGAGTCACCCTTGGCTGAAAATGTAGCCCCACCCAGGTGTCTTAAAATTCACTAAGGGTTTTAAGCCTCTGGGAATCATGTGAAAGACATTTAATGTGTTATTAACCTCCCTGGAAAGAAAAAGGACATCTCAAGATAGTTATGAAGGAGAAAGACAGCATTTTCCCCATTTTTGTAGCTTTGAAATAAGGAGAAAAATTTCCTAACTCAGCCCTTGCTTCAATATATGCCAGCAAAGATGTATTTCCTATTCATTTGTTCTGACCAAACACACAAAAAATATTTTTTAAAGACTGAGAACTTAATTTATGCCTTCAACAATCAAGTTATTAATGGTATAATAATATTCCACAATAAGGTGCATTTGGATATGATACAGTTGGTAACTAACTCCAATCTCCTGTCCAGCCTGTTCCTAAACAGAATGGCTAGGCTGAAGCTCTTATTGGGGTACAGGAAGGACAGGGGTGAGGCAGAGTAGCACTAGGCTGAAAGAAACTGTCTGATAATCATTTGGAATGTTCCCAGTTTCATTGACAGTCAGTGTGAACATTATGGTTTCACTATCTTTACATTTGTGCTTATTGTGACAGTACACACCTGCTGATAAAGTTTTCCATTAACTTCATAATTAAAGGACCCTGTATTTTATGCTATTCAATTGTTTTGGACACACATCATAGTGTTATGGTTGCTTATATGGTATTTTCAAGTAGATAAGTCATTGGTACAGGCATTGAAGGATCCGCCTTCCCTGTAAACTCTCCAGTGTTCCCCAGTTTTCTGAGATTAAAAAAAAAATGGGACTGTAGTTGAAGTTCCTTTCACTAGAATTCAGATGAGGGAAAGTAGTCACATGCCTCTTTTCTGAAGGGCAGCACCAGAGACCTGGGTGGCATAGTCAGTTAAGCATCTGACTCTTGATTTTGGCTCAGGTCATGATCTCAGGGTCGTGAGATCAAGCCCCATGTCGGGCATGCACTCAGTGTGGAGTCTGCTTCAGATTCTCTCTCCCTCTGCCTTTCCCCTTTGTGCTCTTGCTCTCTCGCTCTCTAAAATAAACAAATAAATCTTTTCAAAAAATTACTTTTGTGAATTCTGTACCAGGAATCCTGATAAGTGCATTATTTGATATTTCCTGTAGGGAGCTAACATCTGGGTATCTCAGAGGGTTCCATAATGGCACCTGGTGATCATCCAGCCTATACTTGAGCCCCCTGCATCTCTCACCCCACACACACCCCCCTCGCAACTCCAGGGTATGTGTATTTCCAGGTCTCCTTTAGGGTATGCACTGGCTTAGCACATGGCCATGGTGACCACATTCCCCCCGAATACGATTCTTTTTTTTTTTTTTTTAAGATTTTATTCATTCATTTGAGACACAGAGATAAAGAGAGAGAGAGAGAGCACATGAGCAGGGAGAGAGGCAGATGGAGAGGGAGAAGTAGGCCGAGCCAGGAGCCCGATGTGGGGCTCGATCCCAGGACCCTGGGACCATGACCTGAGCCGAAGGCAGACGCCCAACCGACTGAGCCACCCAGGCGCCCCCATGAAGGCAGCTGCACAGCCACATGGATGCAAATGTAATGCAAGAGAAGCGAATCCAAATGGCAACAGGGAGAAGAAAGACAAATCTGCAAGGAGGCAGAAGGGAGACTCAGAGTGAGGCAGAATTTAATAGTGCAGCTCCAAAGCAACGGCCTAGATTTAAATTCTGGTTCTGTCACTTACTCTTCATTTGTCCTTGAGCAAGTTTCTTAGCTTTCTGTGCCTCACTTTCATAATCTGTAAAATAAGGGGTGATAATACATATCTCTTGTGGGGCTTGAAGCAATCAAAGTTCTTGGCACATAATTAGATTTCCCCAGAAAGCACTTATTACTATTATTGTCATCATCATTATTGTCCTTGAGTAAAGATTTGGAAACGATGGAGAGAAGTTTTCCCAATTGTGTTCGTTTCCTAGGAATGCCATAACAGATGACCACCCACTGGGTGGCTTGAAACAACAGAAATTTATTCTCTCCCAGTTCAAGAAATCAGGGTGTCTTCAGGTGTCACCAGGATTGGTTCCTTCTGGAGTCTCTGAGGGAGAAAGCATCCCATGCTTCTCTCGGCTTCTGGTGGTTGCCCAAAATTCTTGGTGTTCTTGCCTTGTAGATGCATCAGTCCAGTCTCCACTTCCATCTTCTCTTTGTTTCCTATACCTTCTCCTTTTCTATCTTAGAAGGACACTTGCACTGGATTGAGGGCCCACCCTAATCCAGTATGGTCTCATCTTGAACCTTACCTTAATTACATCTGCAAAGACCCTTATTCCAAATAAGGTCATATTCAGATGTTCCAAGTGGACATGAATTTGAGGGCAATACTAGTCCGCCTACTCCACCAACTGAAAGCCCAGGTTAGGATCAAATCAGAGGAAGAAATTGCCAACAGCTCCTGGAAGAATGTCGTCTAACCTTCGGCATGTTGTGCACTGAAAGGGCTCTGTTGCATAGGTGGTCAATCAAGCGAAATGGGCCAGCTGCCCTCAAGCGCATCACTGAGTCAGAACGAAGTGTCAGCCAGAGTCAACATGTGTACTCTCCTTTAAACGGTGGCAGACTTCTCTAGAGAGAAGCTAGACATACCCAGCAGGGCTAGGCAGCGCCTGCGGCCAGCCCTTTCCCCTGCTTTCTCCTGACACGTTGCATGCCACTGCTGAACCCTGAAGGCATTCTGACCCTAGGTGATGCAATGTAAGAGCCTCGGGGAACTGGATTTTGGTAACACGCTCTGCAACTCACTCGCTCCACTGACCACCTGTGTGGCCTCAGGTAAGATACTTACCTTCTCTGAGCCTCAGTTTTGGCTTCTAAAAACCAGGCATAATATCACCACTAACTTGTAGAGTGGCTCTAAGTAAGAAAACTAACATTGGCAGAAGCTTCCCTTAAATGCCTTCCTGGCATAAATTTCAGTGAGTGGTTGCTGTTATTTTCATCACTGTGAGGTGGTGGCCCCGTCTCTCCCTCTTACGAGGCTTGAGGATAAGAAGGCCCAAAGGACCATGCAGCAGAGCTGTGAAGACCCATCTACGTCTCTTCCCATCCCACTCCTTCCGCTCTTGGCACACAGTAGACTGAACAACCACACAATAAATAGCTTCACTAAATGACGCCCCAGCTGCAGTCCAAATATAAGCACGGCTTCAGTGAATGGACTTCTAATAGCCTTTCAGGATTTTGAACCCAACCAAGACAACTCATGACACATTCTCTTCTTTTCATGGCTTAGCCAAGGAACACTGGGCCAAGCAAAGACAACAAAAAGCAGTGCTAGTGCTTTAGTATATCTCCACATTGAAAGAGGCTTAAATACTATTTGGAGGCTACATACCTCATCTCTCATGAGTGTGTTTTTATTACTGTATTTACTTGATTACCAAGGTAATTCATATTCATTGTAGGAATTTTAGAACATACAGCCAAGCAAAAAGAATAAAATTATTGCTAATCCCAGATAGATAGATTTTTAAAAAAATAATAAATTGTGACGTTTCTCAGTCGTTGGCCTTCAACTCATTTTAATAGCTTCCTAATATTCCATTATATAAACATACCTGTATTTATTTAATCCATCCCCCGTTCCAGAAATTTTAACTTGTTTTCAATATCTTGTTGCCAAAAACAAAGCTGCAATGATATGAGTTTATTCCTTATTAATTTTATAAATCTTTATTAATTTGGTATTTATTATCACCCTTCCCCCTTCTCCAAACTTTGCAATTAACCCCAAAATTAATTTCCTTGGTTTATTAGGAACCGATTTTATTGTCCAATCTGAAAATCTTCTCAGCTTTGGCCATATTATCTTAAGCAAGCTCTCTTCTGAGCTGCCTGTGTCCAGTAAATGTTAAGCAGTAAGTACTCTTGGACATGGCTGCCTCCACTCTTGTTTGTGGCATGGGGCTAAGGGGGTCAATGTCATGGGCTTCAGGCTCTATGTTCAAAGGCCAGTTAGTTAAGTATCCAAAGACTGTTTGCCTAACTGGAAACAGCTGTTATTTAAATGCTGGCAGTTAGTTTCAAAAGAACTGGGCAAAAGAGCATGGGTGGATCAACACAAATCCATCACCAATACTGGAAAGGCAGTGTGTTAACAGCTCCATCTTCCCTGTGGAAAACAGCTCAGAAAGGTATCCGTGTCAAATCACATACAATTAATAAGGTTGTAGAAAAAAGGAGAAGGAATAATATTGGGGAAAACAATTGGCTGACCTTACGCATCTCTTGATTTACAAGCTTAGTCTCTGAGATCCCCCCTGTTGCTATGTGAGACCAATTCAGCAAACATGTTTCCAGTTGCTGGTTTTGGTGTTCTGTAACTGACAATTTTCTCTTGCAGCTGACACAGCGCTTGGCACTGATGATGTATATGATGAGAAGGGTTGCCAGTGTGATGTATCAGTCGAAGACCTCACCCCACCGCTTAAAACTGTCATTCGAGCTATCAGGTTGGTGGAAAACCTTTGACAAAATGAGCCAGAGAACTACCTCTGATTATTTGAATTACTACATTGCTAAGTTCTTTTTCCTACAGGTAAACCTCCTGAAATAATAGTTTCTCTGCTCCTGTTCATTCACATGCCTATTAAATTCTGAAATATATTTTCTTAATACAAAACTCTACTGTGTTCGGCACAAAGTGTGTTATAAAAGGAGGCAGGATTCGAAATGCCAGGCCATGCCAGAGAGATTCCACGCGAAGTGGCTTGTCATGAGAACCTGTGGGCTTTGAGGACATTTTGTGTATGGATGCAATTGGATTTTTAAAATTATTTTTATGACTTGATGCTCTGATCCATGTTCTGTATCTTACATCAAAGAAAAATCCCACTAGGTTATTTCAAAACAGGTTGAATTCCAAAAAGGGGAAACCTAAGGTCCTCTGCAGTGACTTGCTCCTCTCTGGCTGAATGTAATGCTAAGCACTGATCTTTTGTTTTTTTAAGTTTTTATTTAAATTCCAGTCAGTTACCATACAATGTAGTATTAGTTTCAGGTGTGCAATATAGTGATTCAAAACCTCTATATAACACCAGTGCTCATCACAAGTGCCGTCCTTAATCCCCATCACCTATTTCACCCATCCCCCCACCCACTTCCCCCCTGGTAACCATCAGTTTGTTCTCTACAGTTAAGAGTCTGTTTCTTGGTTTGTTTCTCTTGTTCCCCTGCGATCGTTTGTTTTGTTTCTTAAGTTCTACATATGAATGAAATCATATGGTATTTGTCTTTCTCTGACTGACTTATTTCAACTAGCATTATACTCTCTAGCTCCATCCATGTTGTTGCAAACGGCAAGATTTCATTCTTTTTACGGCTGAGTAATATTCCATTGTGTATATATACGACATCTTGGTTTTCTTCTCAGATCTTGGGTTAGGGTTAGGATTAGGCTTAGGGTATGTGCCTGGTGTCCTGCATTTCAGAGACCTCTCCAGAGGGTTATTTAGAGTTTAGGAGTAGGGTTAGGATTAGGATTTGGGTTAAGATTAGGGTTAGGTTATGTGCCCAGCATCCTGCATTTCAGAGATCTCTCCAGAAAACAAAACCCCAGACTTCTGCTGGGGTGAGAATACAATTGGCAGCCATCCACCAAGATAAGGCAAGGAGGGGACTTGGGGCTCGAAATACGCTTTAAATAGATACTCAATTTAAAAGCTGATGTTAATGTGCTTCCTCTTCCAATAGAATCTAAAAGAGTACCCAAAGCAACTTACCTTTATGTTTCCAGGGTCCACTCCCTCCAAAATTTAGGATCTGGACTAAATAAACTGCTGCAAACTCAGCCTGCCTAGTTTAATCCCTTTGGGAGAATTTTAATCTGTCCATGAACCCTGAGTGACTTTGTTGCAAAGAAGTACCTCTGATCTTTTTGGCCCTCTCTGCCTCTTACCAAAAAGCCAGAAGAAAACTTAAAATATCCAACCCAACTTAGCTATCCAGATACTTAGTCTAATTTCAGAGATCAGCTTGACTGATTATTTGCTTCTGTTTTTAGTTGGTCATTTTGTATCGTTAGACATTGCTTTACTTGATGTTTGGGAATCACTGGGAAAGCAGAAATGAGTTATAAAGATTTTGATAAATGTTTGTTAAGGCAAAGAAAATCATGGTTGATGAAAATGTGTACCCGAGAAGATACTTAAACCTTGTCTGTAATGGCACCCTAAAAAGAAGTGAAGTAAAACCCAGTTACTTCTCAACGGAACCCTTGAGCAACAAACGCTACGGGTGGAGGACCATACCTTCTTATGTGGCTTGGACCATCCTAGATTATGCCTCTTGTCTCATCATAATTGTTCATTGTTGATACTCCCTGTCTTTCTCAAAATATCCCAGTTTGGACAATTATATGATCACCCCACCCCTGGGGAGCCTAGAAGCCTTGGGTAATATTTAAGCCCAGAAAACCCAAGGGTATGTAGTAAAATGATGCTTGAAGCCTTCAGTTAAAAGGGACAGAAAGGATCTAGAACTGCATTGTCTAATATGGTGACCAGTGGCCACATGAGGCTAGTTAAATTTGAATTAATTTAAATTAAATTTAACTTAAAATGCAGTTCATCAGCGGCACTACCCACATTTAAAGTGCTCAGTAGCCACAAGTGTCTACTATCCTGGGCACAGAAGCCACAGTGCCTTTGCATCATTGCAGAAAGTTCTATTGGACATTGCTGGGGGAGAAGTCACCTTGAAATTCTTTACATTCATTCATTATATCCCTCAAAGACCCTAAAGTGAAGGTGGGACAATTCATCCGCAGATTAGTCTGACTTGCAACAAGTACCATAAAATCTTATCTAATGGAAACAGATTAGGTTTCCTAAAAGTCGTACTTAACCCAATTTGTTCATTTCCCAAGACCTTCGGAAGCTTTCTGCTTTTGCCTCACAACCTATAAAAAGAATTGTGAGCTGCAAGAAAGAAACCGAAATAGGTTTATTCTGCTAGCTAAGCACTTTAGCGGCAGCTTAAGATTTACTTTTATACCATCCTTTTGAAACTTGCCTGATTTTTGTAAAGTCCTTTGCAGAATTCCCTTGCTTTTCAGAATTCTTTCTTGGTTCTTATTTTTAACAGGGCTTTATTATTTACATGTATCTCCTTTTTGTGAATTTCTGAAGCTTTCGGCTTGCTCCTCTGTGACACTCGAGGGCGATGGTTTTCTCCCCCATATCCTGATTCTGAGTTCCCCTTAAAATTTGTGGATTCTCTAAAAATTCAATAGTTACACTCAATAGTTAATAACTTCATTGGAAATCTTTGACTCGTGATACTACTTACTTTCTAAAAATACATGATTAAAAGACCCACCAGTACAATTGGCAGTTCTGAAAAGGAGTTTACTGATGTAAATCCCTAAATCTTATGCAAAAGTGTCCTTTTCTTGAGTTCCATTAAATAAATAAACTGCATAGCAGTTGACAGGAATGTCTTTGGCCAGAACATACTCATTTCTTACAGCTCACCTGAAGTGGTATTTTATATATATTACGTTCCTGATTGCAAGTGTGAACTATCTATCATTCACCTCTAAAATAGCAACTTTGTTTTGGCATTTTCCTTGTTATTTTTTGGTCTTTTGACTATTTAATATGAATAGTTGAATATGCCTTTTGTCCTCCCGTAGCTCTTAGAATGACAATAGTTTTTCCTAAGAGTCAAATTAAAATTAAGATGTGTAACAGAAAATATGTATTCCACTGCAAGGATGACAATATGGAAAACAAAACCACTGCATCCCCAAAGAGCAAAATAGGAGCTCTTACTTTGGCTATTAATATTTACTAAGCATCTGCCATTTTCTAATTTCTAGTTATTTTGGGGAGTAAAGATTCTCTGAGATGACTAAGGCCACTGTCTGAACTTGTCTGGATTATATTACCCAAACGCACTTTGAGACTTTTTTTTCAATGACTGACGTCACTTTTTATAGTGACGAACAATGGCTATTCTTAGACATTTCCAAAATATGTCTTAAAAATCAGAAGACTACTTAGTTTTGTATAATTCCTCCAGGATTATCACAGATTATCCTCAAAATATTATTTAGTGGGAGTGCACAAAGTTGCTGGAAATGTGATTTAAACTCATTACTGGGAGTGAAAATTGTACTTATTTTTAACAAAAGCTCTGTATCTTGTTAATGATTTAATACAATGTTAATTTTCTTTTCATTCACTCGTACAAATCAGTTTCTAAATAGAAAGATGAGGGGCACCTGGGTGGGTCGGTGGGTTAAGCGTCTGCCTTCGGCTCAGGTCCTGGGATTGAGCATGCAGAGTCTGCCCCTCCCCCTCCCCTCCTCCTGCCTGCATGCTCTCTCAAATAAATAAATAAAATATTTTATGAATAAATAAATAGAAAGATGACATTAGCAGGGAAGTAAACAGATTGACAAGCAAATTGATAAACTCTTGAACATTCTACACACTCACTTTTCATTTTATCATGGCATATTCATTTGTTAGGGCCACCACAACAAAATACCACAGACTGGGTGGTTTCAACAACAGAAATTTACTTTCTCCAGTCCTGGAGGCTGGAAGTCCAAGGTCAAGATGTCAGCAGTGTTGTTTCTTCTGAGGCCTCTCTCTTTAGCTTGCAGATGGCCACCTTCTCTCTGCGTCCTCACGTGGTGTTCCCTCTGTGTGTCCACAGATACGGGTCTACATCTCTTCTTCTTATAATGACACCAGTCAGGTTGGATTAGGCCCTACTCTAAAGGTCTTATTTCAACTGAATCACTTCTTTTAAAGCCCTGTCTCCAAATACAGTTACATTCTGAGGTACTAGGGGCTAGGGCTTTAACATGTGAAATAACAATTCAGATAACACCTGGCAAGATACCAGTTTTCCTATCACTGTTTAACAAATACTTTCTCAGGCACAATATCAAAATTTTCAGATTAAAAATAAACCCATCAATTACCTTAAATATGATCCCTCACAATATAAAACGTTGACTGTTACCTTTCAAGCTTGTACTTGGCACTGTGTAAACACTACGTAAGTGAGAATCTTGCACAATATTTCTCACAAAAATTAATATACGCTCATTAATTCAAAATAGTAAGTAATATAAA
The DNA here is from genome assembly GCF_002201575.2 of Neomonachus schauinslandi. NCBI lineage: Eukaryota > Metazoa > Chordata > Mammalia > Carnivora > Phocidae > Neomonachus > Neomonachus schauinslandi. The sequence goes on along the minus strand of NC_058410.1, from coordinate 83,072,247 downwards.
TAAATAATACATAATAAATAAATAATAATGTTTAAAGTTATATTCAATACAAGTCTATATTTATAAAAGAGTTTCAGAATAATGTTTTTATAATAATTTTTTTATTTGAGTATAGTTGACACACAACGCTACATTATTTTTAGGTGTACAATATAGTGATTCAACTTCTCTCTATGTTATGCTGCACTCACCCCAACTGTAGCTACCGTCTGTCACCATACAACACTATTACAGTCTGATTAACTATATTCCCCATCCTATGCATTTTATTCATGTGACTTATTCATTCCATAATTGGAAGGCTGTACCTCCCATTCCTCTTCACTCTTTTAGCCCAGCCTCCAACTCTACTTACCTCTGGCAACCATCAATTTGTGCTCTGTATTTATAGGTCTGATTCTGCTTCTTGTTTGTTTATTCATTTGTTTTGTTTTTTAGATTCCTTATATGAGTGAAATCGTAAGGTATTTGCCTTTCTCAGTCTGACTTATTTCACTTAACACTATACCCTCTAGATTCATTAATACTGTCACAAATAGCAAGATATCATCCCTTTTATGGCTGCATAATATTCCATACAAAGATATAGATAGATAGATAGATGATAGATAGATAGATAGATAGATATGTATGTATATATATGTGTGTATGTGTGTGTGTGTGTGTATATATATATATATATATATCTTCTTTATCCATTTGTCTATGGATGGACACGTGGGTTGCTTCCATATTTTGGCTATTGTGAATAATGCTGCAATAAACATAGGGGTACATGTATCTCTTCAAATTAGTGTTTCATTTTCTTTGGGTAAATACCCAGTAGTAAAATTACTGGATCATATGGTAGGTCTATTTTTAATTTTTTGAGAAGCCTCCATACTGTCTTTCACAGTGACTGCACCAATTTACATGCCCACCAACAGTGCATGAGAATTCCTTTCTGTCCACATCCTCACCAACACTTGTTATTTCTTATCGTTATTTTAGCTCTCAGAATAATAATTTTTAAAAATAAAAAGGAATGTTTGTATTTGTTTTCCTATACTGAACTGGCTAGATAAATTCTGAGATATGCATACCAAGGCATCATAGAAGTGTTATGTGAAGGATTTATTACACAATTGGAGAATGAGCTCTGTCTGTTAAGATGATGCAGTGCAAAGCTCACCTGCCTCCTACCTGCAGTTTTTCATAGAATTACTCTAAGATCACGGCCATTCTTAATGAGATCCTCAACAACAACTGTTCTCTTGTCAACTTGTTTTATACAACTATTTCTGTCAGTTGTCAAGAAATGAATCAGAATACCATCCAGCCTATTCTTCTTGTAAAGATAACCAAAACAACCCAATGGAGATTACTCATCATTCTGAACAGAAATGACCGAGAAGTTGATTGTATCACGGTCTTAACTTCTCGTAACATATCAATGCCGTAATCACCATGCCTGCTATGTTTCACTGCTACACAACCTTTTATTTCCCAGGCCAAACCAGCCTTCTAGAAAATCAAATGAATAAAGAATTCTTTAGGTGAAGCTGCAGCCTTTATCTTGGCACCATTAGCTAACTCTACCCCCAGCTGCCACACTCCTGAGAGCTGCTCAGAGAAGTGATCCAAGAAATGACAGCCTCTGGGCAACCTTGGGCAACCCATGTCACCTCTCTGTGCCTCGATTCTTTATTGGTGAAGTGAGGAGAGGAATGGGATTGACTTTGTAGGGCTCTGGTGAGGATTGATTGAATTAACTTTTGCAGAGTTCTTAGAACAGTGCTGAGCACATGCTAAGCACTACATAAATGCTAGCTCTTATAACCTCCAGGTCTCTGGGCTCCTTACTGCCTTCCCAGCATGCTGCCTACCCTGCCCTTCCTCTGCTCAGGCCAGACCCTCTCCTTTCTGAGCCCCACTGACTCCCGTGGTATGTCATGGGAGAGGAGCGCTTCTTTCTCTCTTCTGAGGGGTGCTCCCAACTTCCAAAAGTTTGTGGCCTTGCCTGACTGCACCCCCTCCCCAAGGAAGCACTTGCTATTACCCCTTGAAGTCATGTCCTCACCACCTGTGCTGAGGAATCACTCAGAGCAGCACCACTCAGGGCAGGAAGAGCAATTTTTCCACCCAACCACAAGGCAATGTTCCGGGTAGATTTCTCCCCCTTCCTCCTCGGGCTGAGCTTGCTGTCTTCCCAGGCATCCTCCCAAGGAAAGGACTATGAAAGGGAGAAGTTACCTCTCCTCTCCCCTCCCCGCCACCAACCCACACAGAGGCCTGGCTATAAACTCTTTGGTTCCTCCCAAAGAATCAGTTCGTGCACTCTAAAAACAAACAAACGAAAAAACCAAAAACAAAAAATATAGAGCTTCTACTCTGCACCAGACACCAGAGTAGACATTAACAAGAAAGATGGATCCCTGCTTAGAATCTTGAAGGGCTGCCAGAAAAAAACAGGGTCAATTATGAGGCAGAGCAACAAATCACTACAATAATAGAAGTCCAGGCTATTTGAGCAGATAGAAAGTCGGCACTTAATGTGGGAGATGGCATACAGGAAGGCTTTCTGGAAGAAGGGGCATCCTAGCAGAGATCTGGTGGCTTTGTAGGTACCAGCCAGGTTACTGAAAGGGGTGTGAGTTTAGGCAGAGGGAACTGCAGTTGCTGAGAACCAGATCTGAAGAGGGTATCAGAAAGTATCTGTGCTGCTGGGGGTAGAGAACATGGGGAGGAGAGGTCAGACTCAAGGGAGGAGCAAGAACCTTCACAACAAGCAGGAAGGCGTGGAGGCTAAGTACAGAAGTAAATCTGTCAGACTGGAGCTTTATTCTAATACTTAGGACAATGACTAACTTAAAGGAATGGATTGGAGAGAGGGAACCATTGTTCTTACCATACCTGGCTCTGCCGGGGGCCAGCCAGTGGTGATGAAGAGTCCCGAAGGACAGATTTTGGAGCTCTTCAGACATGAGAAAGTGCTAGGATTTGGGTAGTCAGAGAAGACAGAGTGAACGAGCAGGAGGAATCAGGATGGGACCTCTGGGGGGAGCTGATCACTCGGAGGCTGGCTTGTGGGAAGTGGGTGCGTTGTTGCAGCTGGTGAGTTTCTCCTGCTTCAGAAGCCCAGGAGAAAAATCTGGAATGGGGACTAACTTGGTAGTCATCCGCACAGACATAGATGCTTTGCAGAAGCATCACCCCAAGGCGGGGTGTGGGAGTGAAGACAGAAGACGGTCACTGCAGGATTTGAGGCTCACAGTCCTGTAGGGAGCTGCAAAAGGAAGAAAGCTCTGGAGACTAACGCCCCTTCCAGACCAACGGAAAACCGCGGGGCGTGGCGGAGGAGGGGCCAGCAGACAGCGCTCTGAGCCCGAGGCGCGCTCCCCTGTGTTCAGGGCTGCTAAGAGGTCAAGAAGGTGAAGTGTGAGACGGTCCTTTGGCATTGGCAACTAGGGGGTCGTCAGTGACTTTGGAGAAAAATTCAATAGAGGCAAAAGGGTTTGAAGCCAGATGGTAAACAGAACATTCTTCTAAATTATCAGAATCTTTCACTCTACTAAGAACATAGATAAAATGTCAAGAATGTCTTTGCAACTAGCAAAGGCTCATCAACTCTTCTAAAATTGCTCAGATCTGATCAGCAAAAAGAAGAACCATGATGACTTGTCAGAGTTTCTCAGGCGGGTATGCAAATCAGCCCTTGCTGTAACCCTGCTTTGGGCGACAAGAATTTCCAGTTTTCTGGCCCTTGTGTTCTTCCTATTCTGAAGGGCACATGCGGGACCATTGCCTGGACAGTCCCCTAAAATGCATTCTCAACTCTGAATCCTTCTTAAATCTCGCTCCATACTTGAGACAAGAATACTCTGCAAATAGAGAAGCAGAGGCACATGTTTGCCGTTGTGGGTTTTTGTTAAACCTACAAGCTGTTTAATCATCACCCGTTCTTAATTTTGCTGATAGCGTCTCTGCTATTTTAGCAGAGGTGATGAGTCTTTGTTTGCAAGTCACTGTTAAGACATTCTTGACAGCCAAGTCTATGGCATGTTACAGTAAAGGATGCTGCTAGAAGAACATTTTATGGATCATTTAACACATATTTTTAAAGGAATATTCTTTTTTGCTTGTTTCTGTTTTGAAGATAATTGTTTGTGGCCACATTTTGCTCTGAGGCTGCATTAAACTAGTGTTTTCACGGAAGACACACTTCGCAGCATCTAATTTCTAACCGTTTATTTGGTTATAATATAAACTGAAACTCCTATTCATTGCTATGACTAAAAATATTCAAGAGCAATCAATAGGTATGGGCACTTTATTTATTTACTTCTTCATTTCATACTTTAAAAGCTTATGCAGAATTTTATACTTCTAGGAAAACAAAATCCCCAGATTTAGTTACTGGATCAATGCTCACAAAATCCTAAGAGGAGAGTTAACCATTTGCAGACTTGCTTGAATCCAGAAGTTCTTGCTTGGGTTCTACTATTCTTATTCCCTTAAAAAAAAAAAAAAAAAAAAAAGCGTAGGAGAGCTTACCAACTCCCGAATATAAAACACAATAATAACATGTATTAGAAGAACAACATCCATGTGCCAACAGTTGTGGCCAGAGAACTGGTCCTGTTCCCTAAGTCAGCCAGGTGGGAGCTTACTACCATAAGGCATCTAATGGACTGTGTACAAGGGGTGCTAATTTACACATCTCCAGCAAGAACTGAAAGGCAGAAAATGAGATTGGTCAGTGCATCCAGGAACTCCTGGGTCTCCTTAGTCACTGGCTAGTAGCCCAATGTAAGATGCAAGAAAGGCAAAGGAGTCTTGGATGTATAATTCTATAACTAGTTTTGAAGGGTTTTCAGAGTTTAAATACTGTATACACAAATGCAAATCTGCATTACTGAGTCCTGTTTATGTATTAACAGAGAAGTAACATTAATAAATCATCCAAACAAGTAACACATATGCCTTTAATGGTGACCCCAAATATCAAGTTCCACAGTCTTAGTTGTCTGACAAGTTTGCTCCGTGATCAGCACCATCCCCTGACCAATCTCTGAAAAAGGCAAAAGAGGGCTGCCTTGGGGAAGTTTTGGTAATCCAAAGGCCCTGGATCACTTCAAGAATGAGCCCGAGGGCTCTTGCTTTTAAGGCAGATAGATGTTGTGTTTCTTGCAGAGAGTCAGAAGTCAGGGGGTAGAATTTTCCATCCTGGGAAGGAGTAGGTTATGGAACGCATGTCAGGAGAGTAAATCAACCCAACTGGCCAACAAACGGAAGAAAAGGGGTCAGAGGGAGAAACACACATCCACACCAAAAACATGATCTGGGAACATAAGGGACCATTTCTGCAGCCTGGACAAATTTGGTGATATAATCCCCAGAGGTGGGGGTGCAGAGGGTAAAGGACTGTCCTCTCCAGAAATTGTTTCCTATCATTCATACCAATCTGGGTTAAACGCTTCTCTTCCGCACTCCCACTGGCCTGAGCTTCCCACCCCTTCCACTCACACACCTTCTGCCCTACCAGACGAGAAGGGCTCAAGCAACAGGGTTTATTTCTTCATGGCCGGATCCCTGGCATCAGGCACAGAGCCTGGCATGTGGTGGGCACTCAGTAAACTTCTGATAGGTGAGCGAAAGAATCCAGGAGCGAGTTCTTGAGTCCCACGCGTCAGACTCGCCTGTGGCATCGCTTAGGGAAGCGGCCATACGGAGCTCATCTAAAGAGCAAATGAGGCTCTTGGATCCTGTCGGAGCTCCTGGCCCCAGTGACTGCTGCCTTCCACAAGGACTGGAGAGAGGAAGAAACTGGAGACAAGTAATCACTAGAGGCTCCTTCACCTCTGCCGGCTCCCTTTCAGCGGAGTCAGTGCTCCCCAGCGCCTAGCACAGAACCCAGCACAACAGCCTGGTAGGCACTCGATGAATACTTACTGAAAGAAAATGAATCCGTCACCCCGCACTCCCTTTCCCTTCGGAGGAAGTCCTTTAAAAAACGAACGAAACTTACTAACTCCTCCTTGCATGAAACTTCCGAGTCACTCAGGGAAGGGGGTCGGGAAACACTCAGGTTCGGATTGGAGGCCTGCCACCAAAGCACACTGACACTCTGCCTTGTGGGTATGACATGGGTGACGAAGACTTAGCACAACCCACCGTCACCTCTTTGCATGGCGGCGGGGAGCTTGGAGATCATTCTGCCCCCTCTCCCTTCCCACCTCCGTTTCAGAAGTTCTCAACCTGGGCTACTCCGTGGAATGACCTGAAGGGTTTAACAAAATCTCTGGGACCACACCCCGGATCAGCGAAGACGGACGGGGGACCGAGGCATCGGCATCTTGTGCGGTTCCCGGGAGCAGCCAAGCTTGGGAAGTACTGCTGTCCCAGCCAGTCAAGCTGCCTCTGCAGTTCACAGTCGGCTGAGCCCTGTCCGCCCGGCCCGCGCTTTGGCTGCGGGCCGGGCTCGTCCATCTGTTCCGTGGCGGCCGCAGTCGCTGCCGCTCGTCTTCTAATCGTTCTTGTATCTCTGCATATTCATATGCAATGTCGTTACCCTGATTTAGACGGCTGGAACAAGACTTTTGCAAGATTTTATAACTCATGGCAGCACAACAAATGCACCTACATTTCCTTATAAGTGCACATGTGTTTGTGTGTATATATAGATATATTCTACCCGGAGTTTAACTTTGCTTTAGTTATTTCTTCGGGCTTAGAAAATTCTGAGTAGACTTCCTTCGGTTTCAACAGGAGGTGCCAGTTGATTAGGTTTGTTGATGAATCTTTTCCCCCCTCTAGTGGTACTGCGGGGCATGTCAGCTTTGTGCAAGAGGTTTCCTTCTCTTAGACTCCCAGCTCGCCTCTTGGTTCTCCACAGCATCGGAGGAAGCGAACTTTAAGAGCTTTTGCTCTTCGCTGCTGTCTTGGTTCCGGCGGTGCAGTTTACGCTCATGAAAAAAAGAAGCCAGTGAGAGCGGAACTTACTCCTCAGCCTTTTTTTGGTCCTGTAAAGGACCACCCAACGACACCAGTAAGAACAGGCCATTCACTTGGCAGCTTTATTGAGAACCTGTGTGCCAAACATATGTGAGTGAAAATTATTTTTTGAGCTTGTGGTATATCAGAGTATCTTTTTTGTTGTTGTTATTTTGTGTTAAAAGATCTGGGGGTCGCCTGGGTGGCTCAGATGGTTAAGCGTCTGCCTTCCGCTGGGGCATGATCCCAGGGTCCTGGGATCAATCGCCGAGTCGGGCTCCCTGCTGAGCAGGGAGCCTGCTTCTCCCTCTCCCTCTGCCTGCTGCTTCCCCTGCTTGTGCTCTCTCTCTCTGTCAAAAATAAATAAAATCTTCAAAAAAAAAAAAATATATATATATATATAAGATCTGGACGCCTGGGTGGCTCAGTCTCAGTTAAGCATCTGCCTTCCGCTCAGGTCATGATCTCAGGGTCCTGGGATGGATCTGGGTGTCCGGCTCCCTGCCCAGGTGGGGAGTCGGCTTCTCCCTCTCCTTTGCCCCTCCCCCCCAACTCGTGCTCATGCTCGCTCTCTTTCTCTCTCTCAAATAAATAAATAAAATCTTAAAAATATATATATAAGATCTCAATATTAAAACAATAGTACAATATTGTGATTAAGAGCTCAACACTAGAGCCAAACTGGTTCAAGTCCCAATTCCACATTTACTAACTATCTAACCTCAGGCTAGGTATTTAACCTCTCTATGCCTCAGTTTCCTTATCTACAACATGGAGATGACAGTACTACCCCTCTCACAGGGTGATACTATAAAGTACTACTTGGCATTATCATCTTAATTGTTAACTGTTTCTTTTTTTAAGTCGTTTTAAAATTTATTTATTTATTTATTTATTTATTTATTTATTTATTTTAGAAAGAAAGCGAGAGTGGGGGAAGGGCAGAGGGAGAGGGAGAGGAATCTCAAGCAGACTCCCTGCTGAGCGCAGAGCCTGATAACTTGGGGCTTGATCTCAAGACCCTGAGATCATCATGACCTGAGCCAAAACCAAAGAGTTGGATGCTTAACCAACTGAGCCATTCAGGCGCCCCAATTGTTAAATGTTTCTTGAAGGTCCTAATTTTACTCTAAAATGACTTGCTTAAACACTCCTTTCTACCAGGCAATATATAGATCATATTAAACTTATTTAGAAGTATGTAGAAGGCCACCAAAGGCTTTTGCTTCTTTTCCCCAAGCCAGTTCATGAGCCGTTGTTTATTCCTGGCCTGAAGGCATTTCCTCATCACTCTTATCTAGACCATGGGGCAGCAAACTATAGCGGGGGCCAAAATCCAACCCAATACTTGTTTTTGTAAATAAAGTTTTATTAGAACACACCTACACTTACTTGTTTATGTAGAGTCTGTGGGGGCTCTCGTGCTACAATGCAAAGTTGAATGGTTTCAAGAGAAACCAGACAACCCATGAAGCATAAAATACTTACTATCTGGCCCTTTACAGAAAAAACTTTCTGCCCCTTGTCTACGCTTTGAATAGTTCTGGATTTATGTTCTGTGAAATGAAGAACTCCAACCTATTCTAAGGCACTCTTTTAAGAAGACCTCTATACTAGCTTGCCTTGCCACAAAAGAACATAAACAACTTGAAGTGACTAGAGAGTAACTAATCCCCATTCAATTCCTCAGCAGGCATTTATTGAACCTCTAATACTTGCCCAAGATTGTGCACGATGCTAGGGTAAAAACCATAGCCCTGGACATTGCTAAAGTCCAGCGGGTGAGGTACAGTGCCTCAAATTTACCTACATGACAGCGCACTGGAGGGCACAAAGCAAGACCATCTACCCCTGTGAAGGTGATCAGGAAAGAGTTCCTAGAGAAGTCAACGCTTGGCCTGAATACAGAACTGCTGGCATTTTAGGTAGAGTGTGAAGACAGAATCCTGAGAAATGAGCACTTTGGTGACAAAAAAAATCCAGGACGGCTGGAGTGCAGGCTGCATGCAGAGGAATGAATAGAGATGAGCATCTGGAAAGAGAAGGTGGGAAGTCCCCATCCATTACCCTCTTCCCTCAGGTTGCCCACCCAGTCTCCTTGGTAGCGCTTCTAGACAAACCTCTCGTGTTCATTAAACTCTGCACCAAGTGTTGGATTATCAAGGGGCGAGGACATAGCCCTGCATTCAAGGACCTCATACAGTCTGGAGAAGGAGGCGGATATATAAGCAAATAATTACAGTGTGGTATGCTAAGTACTAAGATAGAGGTTGATATGCAAGTGACTAACTACTTTGGAAGAATCACAGAAATTTCCGTAAAGGAAGTGACTTTAGAGCTGAGTCTTAAAGATATCATAGGATTCCGGGAAGAGGAAATAGAATATGCAAATAATTGAAGTACATGATTTACTGAATGGTGTTTTGTGGACCTGCAAATACTTTGTTGTTGTTGCTGGAACCTCAAGTTCCAAACACAGACTGGAAAGTGAGAGAGGTAGAGGCCAGTCCATAAACAGCCTTATACGATATACTAAGGAATTTGATGTTTACTTGAGGGGCCATGGAAAACCAATGAAGGATCTTAGGAAGGGGGGCAATGTGGTCTCACTTTCACTTTGGAAGATTAATTCTTTCTAAGGCTATAGTATTGCAAACAGAAAGGAGGGGACAGCTTTGAGCTGCTTGTGTTCCCTCTCTCGCTGTGTCTCTCTCTGTCAAATAAATAAATAAAATCTTTAAAAAAAAATGCAATCAGCTATGGTCTGCTTAAAATATGACTGAGTATGGACCAGAGTATAATACTGTCTATTGAATGCCTTCAAATTGTTTTTCTGTTAAAGTACTGGTGAAAGGAAAAAGAGAAAAGCAACATGCTTGGTCTGTCGTCATCCTTTATATAAATTACTGGTTTCAAAAATACTTTTGTTATTAAACATTCCCTCTAGATTTATAAAACATATTGCCCGATTTAGAATTTTCTTATCTCACCTCCGACCTCTTCAATGTTTCCATTTTCAACCTACAACAAAGACAGTTAAGGCAAATCTATTTGTTGTCCGGGGGCGCCTGGCTGGCTCAGTCAGTGGAGCCTGCCACTCTTGATCCTGGGGTTGTGGGTGCAAGCCCCATGTTGAGTGTAGAGGTTACTTAAAAAACTAAAATAAAATAAAATATTTTTTAAAAAAGAAAACATATTTGTTGTCCTTAGAAAACTTAATCCTTAATAGGAAAAATGGTTTTTTTTTACACTCAGTAATGTCCTGCTAAATGCTTAGCAACTAGCAGTCCTCAGTGGGAAACTGATTGTCTTCTATGGTGTTTGGGTATGGCCACATGATGACAGGTATGCAAAGCTGAGTCAGTATTAAAGTTCTTAATAGGCTTACCATTGATTCCTACACATTGTATCACTCCGTGGGGGTATTGCTTTCCCTCCATTGCTTTACTTACAGACTTTCCTACTTTCATGGTAGGAAATCAATTAAAAATTGGATTAATAATACCATTTTAGTTATTTGAAAAAGAGGAGTATATGCAGGGATGGGCTGGAGCCAGCTTGTACTGACTCCCAGGAGCTGAATGTTACATTTTTGGGAATTTTGCTGCTTGTTAAATACAGCCATTATTAAAAATTAAATTGTATAAACTCACAATAAAATGAGTTATATTAAAAACAAAGGCAATACATATTCAACACTCACTACTTCCTAATCACTTTACTACATATTACTCTCTATATTCTTGAGTTGTACACATCTATTGTATCTATATGGTATACTATCTAATGATATAATATTGCACATCTCTTCCCAACTTCTTGCTCAGTGATGTCACATTGATAGCTTGAAATATGAAGTATGGTAGGAGTATTTGTACCATGGAAATTGGCAAACAGTACAAATCAAAATTATAAATATTGATCAAAATTCTAAAAAATGGATTTTCCTTTAATTTGCCTAGTTCATAAATGGTAAACTATGCAAATAAAATGAAATTATCTATGGGGGCGCCTGGGTGGCTCAGTCGTTAAGCGTCGCCTTCAGCTCAGGTCATGGTCCCAGGGTCCTGGGATGGAGCCCCGCATCGGGCTCCCGGCTCAGCGGGAGGCCTGCTTCTCCCTCTCCCACACCCCCTGCTTGTGTTCCCTCTCTCGCTGTGTCTCTCTCTGTCAAATAAATAAATAAAATCTTTAAAAAAAAAATGCAATCAGCTATGGTCTGCTTAAAATATGACTGAGTATGGACCAGAGTATAATACTGTCTATTGAATGCCTTCAAATTGTTTTTCTGTTAAAGTACTGGTGAAAGGAAAAAGAGAAAAGCAACATGCAACTCTTGAGACAAATTACCATAGAGAATTCACACAACTCCCTGCAAGAAACAAGGGCAGGCCCCCATGAGGACAAAACAGGTCATTCAGTTTGGAGGTATGTGGGTCCACCGCTGGGCAGCCATGCCACAGACCACAAATGCCTGAGCTACAGCCAATGGGAATACACTAACTCATGCCAAAGCTCGTCCCGCTGCATGTAGCGTGTTTTCTACCACCATAGCCAAGGAAAAAAAAACTGCCAAAGATCCCAACCAATCTTTTCAACATCTGAAGAATTGATGCCATGGGAAACCAGGAGGTGATGTGAGAGTGAGAACCAGACAGATCTGGGTGGGATCCTGGCTTTGCGTCGCACTGGTTGCTTGTGTGGGGGCAAGTCACATAGGTTCTTTGAATCTCAGTTTCCCCAAATATGAAAGGGAAATAAGACTGTCTTAAGTGCTGTTGAAGATAAGACATCTAAAGTACTTCACATAACGGGGCGTTTGGGTGGCTCAGTCGGTTAAGCGTCTGCCTTCGGCTCAGGGCATGGTCCTAGGGTCCTGGGATCGAGCCCCGCATCGGGCTCCCTGCTCAGCAGGGAGTCTGCTTCTCCCTCGGACCCTCCACCTACTCACGCTGTCTCTCTTGCTCTCTCTCTCTCAAATAAATAAATAAAAATCTTTAAAACAAAAAAAGAAGGTACTTCACATAACAAAAGGTAATATTATTGGAAACACAAACAACAACAAGTAAAAACCACGTAGGGAAGTATAAAGGTGATTTTTTTTTCCTTTTTCCCCCACCCACCCAGGCACCATTAGCTACTCTGAAGGTTAAGTAAAGAGGACCTAGGCTGTTGGATTAGCTTTTCTTCTGGTTTTATTCTTTTTTTTTTTTTTTAAAGATTTTATTTATTTATTTGAGAGAGAGCACATGAGAGAGGGGAGGGTCAAAGGGAGAAGCAGACTCCCTGCCGAGCAGGAAGCCTGATGCGGGACTCGATCCAGGGACTCCAGGATCATGACCTGAGCCGAAGGCAGTCGCTTAACCAACTGAGCCACCCAGGCGCCCCTCTTCTGGTTTTATTCTTAATATTACCTAGATGAGCGGATCTTTTCTTTTTCTTTCCTGCCTTCTCTTATTCAACAAATGTTTTTTTCCACTGCGTATCGGGAAGTGTGCTCAGCTCTGAGTACGCAGTGTTGAAGAAGAATGGTGATAGTAACAGGGTAGAAGTAGCAGTAGTAACAAGAGCTAACATTTATTAAGCACCGCCTGTTGAATAAAAGAGGCCCACCCTGCTTTCATGTAGCTGACAATTTAGTGTGGGGAAACAGATATTTAAAAAATAATTACTGGGGGGGCACCTTCGTGGCTCAGTCATTAAGCATCTGCCTTCGGCTCAGGTCATGATCCCAGGGTCCTGGGATGGAGCCCCGCATCGGGCTCCCTGCTCTGCGGGAAGCCTGCTTCTCCCTCTTCCCCTCCCCCTGCTTGTGTTCCCTCTCTCGCTGTTTCTCTCTGTCAAATAAATAAATAAAATCTTTTTTAAAATAATAATAAATTACTGGGATGCCTGGGTGGCTCAGACAGTTAAGCGTCTGCCTTCAGCTCAGGTCATGATACCAGGGTCCTGGGATCAAGCCCCGCATCAGGATCTCTGCTCAGCGGGAAGTCTGCTTCTCCCTCTCCCTCTGCCTGCTACTACCCCTGCTTGTACTCTTTCTCTCTCTAATAAAAAAAAATAAAGAATCTTTAAAAAATAATAATAATAATTACTCGGGGCCAAAAATTTCACAGGGTAGCTATTTCACTAGTTTTCGCAGTTTTTTTTTTTTTAATATAGGAGACTGAGCCCTAAACAAATTTGATAAACAAATTTGGAACTAAAGCTAAATACTAAGAGGCTAAAATAAAACAGATTTCCTCTACTTTCCTCTGAATAATGCTTCAGTGTTTCTGCAAACAAAAACAAACAATAAAACAGACCAAAAAAATTTATCCTGAACAAAGAAGAGATTGGTGGAGAAAATATGGTAGAGAGGGAGTAAGAATGTTATAGATAAATGGTTCCAAAATAATTAGGATACAGTTAATTTGAAGTTAATAATACAATTACAAGATAGAGTTTGGGGCTTCTTAACCAATAAGACAATTTGGATTCCTTGCAATCAGCTATCAGGATAGGTAGTGAGTATTTTCTACATTTATACCTAATCTTCCCACTTTCCACCAAGGGACACCAAATTGTGGTTTGCAGAACCTAATTGACTGAATCCCAGCCTGGGATCCATGAGTATGATAACGGGGATCTATGAGCCATTTAAGAGTTGAAAAAACACTGTCAGGCTTAACATTTACCTGCACTAAGACTGCACAGACTCATTAAAATGTTATGCTTCTTTGCTTTCTTCGGGAATAATATCAGGTTATTACAGTAACTGTTTATCTTAGGCAACTTAGCTATTTATGGCATCATGGGATTTATTGATGAAATATTCTTTTAAAACATGAGATCCAGGGTGCCTGGGTGGTTCAGTCGGTTAAGCATCTGCCTTTGGCTCAGGTCCCAGGGTCCTAGAATGGAGCTCTGGGCATCGGGTATCAGGGGTATCAGGGCTCCCTGCTGAGCAGGGAGCCTGCTTTTCCCTCTCCCTCAGCCCCTCCCCCCGCTTATGCTCAAGCTCAATCTCTCTCGCTCTCTCTTTCTCTCAAATAAATAAAATCTTAAAAAAAGCATGAGGTCCATGTCGGGGGAAGCACTGTAATAAAACAGATCTCTGGTTCTGAAATCTTAAGATATCCAAGCCTAGTGAATGAGTGTGTTACATTTGAAACAAAAGGAACGTGGCTACCTAATCGAGCAGTATCCTGCAAAAGTAACTTATGAAACAGAATTTTCATAAATTTCTATACAAATGTACATTTTTCTAGAGAGACTAAGAGAGTTTTGCAGACACATCTGCATCTGAAATTTCATAGTTACATAAAAGACTGTTTTAACAATTTTTATATTTTTTAAGGGATGCAGTCACTAGGTGTTATTTCTTTTTTTTTTTTTTTTTAAAGATTTTATTTATTATTTGACAGAGAGAGAATGAGAGAGAGAGAGAGAGCACATGAGAGGGGGGAGGGGCAGAGGGAGAAGCAGACTCCCCGCCGAGCAGGGAGCCCGATGCGGGACTCGATCCCGGAACTCCAGGATCATGACCTGAGCCGAAGGCAGTCGCCTAACCAACTGAGCCACCCAGGCGCCCCATTAGGTGTTATTTCTTAAACTTCTGAGGGTCACATCGAAAAGGCAGAACTGCATTTTGACTTTGATTTTCATTCAGGGTTTCAGTGAACAGTAAAAAGGTATAACACTTAGTATTAAGTCTCTTTTGTGTGTTTTTCTACTCTCAGTGTGTGCCTCCCATGAGATGTTCTTAAACTGCCCACTATAATCTTGGGCTTTTATATTGCATTTCTGGAGGAACCTAAAATAATTTGATGCATGACTTCTTTTTTCCCCCAGAGTTCTCATATTTACTAGCAAGCTATTTGGGTAACTTCTTTTAGCAAAGTTGTGGAGATTAATATGGAATATGTTGCTCTTACAGGATTATGAAATTTCATGTTGCAAAACGGAAGTTTAAGGAAACATTACGCCCATATGATGTAAAAGATGTCATTGAACAATATTCTGCTGGTCATCTAGACATGTTGTGTAGAATTAAAAGTCTCCAAACACGGTAAGCAATAGAAACGTGATTTGTTGTGAAGGGATGGGCATAAAAACTATCTGAGAGGGCGCCTGGGTGGCTCAGTTGGTTAAGCAACTGCCTTCGGCTCAGGTCATGATCCTGGAGTCCCAGGATCGAGTCCCGCATCGGGATCCCTGCTCAGCGGGGAGTCTGCTTCTCTCTCTGATCCTCCCCCTCTCATGCTCTCTGTCTCCCATTCTCTCTCCCAGATAAATAAATAAAAAATCTTAAAAAAAAAAACTATCTGAGAGTAACTTCTCTGTTGTAGAGAAAACTCGGGACTCTCATAGCTCTAATTCATTTTTCATGGATAACTGGACTTTTGCTGTTAGTGTAGATTTTTATTTAAGGATATAAATCAGACATTAAAAGCCTCCATCTACAGCATGCGGTATCTCAGTTTCCTCATCTGTAAAAGTGGGGATAATGTTAGTGTTTGCTTCATAGGGTTGTCACCAGGACTGAATGAGTTACTACCTGCTAACCGGGTGCCCCGTAACTGTTAATGGTTGTCGCTGATGTCACTGGAATGATTGCTGCGGCTGTTGTTGGGTTATTCTCCGAATCCCGACTGTCCTTCAAAAAGAAGCCGTCTTTCTCCCTCGTTAAACTTTTCCCGACTGTCTGGCCCACAAAAAAAGACCTTCCCCTTCTCTGACCTCCTACAGCACTGAGAGCTACCACAGAGCACAGAGACACTCATAATCTTGGTACCACTATGCCCGAGAATCAGACTCAAAAACGAGTGGTTGGCTCTTGTGTTGTGTCCCGGGTGCAAGTTTATTCCCCCTGCTCGTGACTCAGGCTGGGCCTTTGCCTTCCTTAGCATTCTGTACCGCGCCAGATACACACTGTCTCTCTGGTGAGCATCTTAAGAAATGAGCTCGATATGTTACTGCAGCCACGTTTGATTGTGTTATCTTAAAGCCAGAATGCTCAGTCATCTCAGTGTTTTAAGAGTCTTGCTTCGTTCTCAGGCACAAATTACCGGTGTTTGTGTTTGAAGAGTTTTTAAAACACAAGGAGAGAGTCTTAAACATTTGTTTATATGCCCACAGCACACTTAGCCCAGCGGGAGGCATATACTGGGCCCTTAGTAAATCACCTGGTGATCAATTCTAGAAATCACAGTTTGTTCGTTCATTCGTTCATTTATCCAGCAGACAATTATTGAGCCCTTAATGTGTGCCAGGCACTATGGACATTCAGAGATTAATAAAATAATGACTTAGTCCTTGTGGAGTTTGCAATATAACAGATCAGATGTCATGACAGGAGGTAGGCGCTGCCTGTACACTGGAACGTTGAGTCCGTACTCCTGATGATTCAGCTCCAACACACACACAAAAGAAAGAAATTCCCATTTCAGTGGATCAAGTCTCCTTGGAAATGGTTGTAACTCATCCTGTGGTCGTGTTACAATCTCTGCCCACGTGGCCATGGTCTTCCAAGTCCTTTAATAGAACTATTATAAAACAAGGGTTTGTATAAAGTTGAACTGCTACGGAAGTTGTAGAACTAATCTTAAGTTTCCAGCTCATGGGGTGTCTATCCTCCAACTAGAATTCCAAAAAGTGGAGACGGATCACTTTCTGTCTGCTTAGCTCCCACATATCGGGTCCATAGTAAATGTTCACTGAAGAATCTGTTCTATTAACATGAAATAATCATAATGACGATTTTGTCATATTTTCAGCAGTTAAATTCAGGAAATGGCTGGTTGGAGATGGAAACAGACAAATTACTTTGTAGTTTAGGACAATTCCACCTCCAGAAGATTGCCCATAAGTGACTTCGTCATGGACCAGAATAATGAGAAAATTAATCTCATGTGTAATTCTCATGTTAAGAAAATAAGCACATCAACTGGAACAAGTTCATTTTTATGTCATCTTACATAAATTAAAGATAATTGTCTTTCATTTTTCTTTTCAAAACACTTCATTCTGTCCTGGGGCAATCTCCGTCTTCAGCATTTATAATCAGATCTCCTCTTTCTCTGATAGTGTTGACCAAATTCTTGGAAAAGGGCAAATCACATCGGATAAGAAGAGCCGAGAGAAAATCACAGCAGAACACGAGAGCCCCGATGACCTCAGCATGCTCGGCCGGGTGGTCAAGGTGGAGAAGCAGGTACGATCCAACTGTAGGGGCTAACTTTTCCGTCCGAATTTTTTTAATCAAAAATGTAGGTCATTTGATGTATTTTAGTGATTAATAAATTTTTTAGGATTTTATTTATTTATTTGAGAGAGAGAAGCAGACTCCCCGCTGAGCAGGGAGCCTGACGTGGAACTTGATCCCGGGACCCTGGGATCATGACCTGAGCTGAAGGCAGACGCTTAACCGACTGAGCCACCCAGGCTTCCCAGTGATTAATATATTTTAAAGGAAGAAAATCAAGAAAGGGCGAATGAAACTACATTTTTTGTGCATAGACAGTGTTCTCTAAAACACTTGTATTTCCATATAAGGAATAAACAATTCCATCTCATCTGTGAATACTTGAACTGGAAGCAACTATAGATTTTCCACAGTAAAATAACAGGGATTTATTTTTCATATGTGTTTTGGTGATTGTCACTGTCTCTCTTTTTCACTCTTTTTTAAAAAAAACAAAACAAAACCTCAGTTGTTAACCCTGAAGCTGTATCTTCTCGTACAAAGATAATTGTCCAAACCAAGAAACAGAGTCTTGACTATAGAGAACACCCTGATGGTTACCAGAGGGGAGGTTGGGGGCGGGGGGGGGGGGTTGTTAAATAGGTGAAGGGGATGAAAGAGTACACTTATCATATGAGGACTGAGTACGTTTTAGAACTGCAGAGTCACTATACGGTACACCTGAAACTAGTATAATACCGTATGTTAACTAGACTGGAATTAAAATTAAAAACTTAATTAAAAAAAGACGACAGTTGTCCAGAAATCAAATTGCTTCCCCAATCTAATCAAAAATATCTCAAGTATTAATTCGGAAGCATTTTGTACCTTTATTTTTAAATTCAGAATCACCTACATTGATATTTAAGGTCTTGATTTAAATAGAGGAGTTCCTGACTAGACCGCAGTAGAGTCCCAGAATGATTTCTTGGGGGAGGCTTAGCAAGGGCAACGTGATTGGGCTGGCAGCCTTGCAGTTGCTTTCGTATACTGCTTATACGTTTTTTGAGAACATCAATTGTCCATTTTAAAGAGTTAGGGGAAGCAGCTGTCCTGGGGCCATCCGAGGAAATTTGGCCAGGGTTCTCATTCTTGCCACGTCTGCTCAAACAGGCACGGTCTGATCCGGAAATACGGCCTCAATATGTGCCGCCAGTGTTTCCGTCAGTACGCGAAGGATATAGGCCTCATTAAGTTGGATTAAGTGAACTTCCTTGAATTGGTCATCCAAGATAACCTACCTTAACTGCAGATATCCAAGATACCTACTTTAAGGCCAATTCATTGTACATAAAATAAAAATACTTCAATTATGAAAAAAATAAAATAAAATAAAGAGTTACGGGGGAAGGCTATTGGGGGGAGATTATGTAGAGGCCAAAGTGAACCTCTCCTCCCAAATCATCCCTTGGCTGCACCACTGATAGACGAACGTACATTCTGAGGTTGTACTAAGGTTCACCGCTACATTAGACTTTGTACTCAATATTTAACTGTATTGACACACTCTGACTGCATTGTTTTAATTCTAGAAATGAAGCTTATTCTTACAACAGGTTATATTCATATGTGACCAATTTCCCCACTCTTAGGTACAGTCCATCGAGTCCAAGCTGGACTGCCTACTCGATATATATCAACAGGTCCTCCGGAAAGGCTCTGCCTCCGCCCTCACTTTGGCCTCATTCCAGATCCCACCTTTTGAATGTGAACAGACCTCTGACTATCAAAGCCCCGTGGATAGCAAAGACCTGTCCAGTTCCGCACAGAACAGTGGCTGCTTATCCAGATCAGCGAGCGCCAACATCTCTCGAGGCCTGCAGTTCATTCTGACGCCAAATGAGTTCAGCGCGCAGACTTTCTACGCGCTTAGCCCTACTATGCACAGTCAAGCAACACAGGTGCCAATGGGTCAAAGTGATGGCTCCGCAGCGGCGGCCGCCAGCAACATTGCAAACCAAATAAGTGTGGCACCTAAGCCAGCAGCCCCAACAACTTTACAGATCCCGCCTCCTCTCCCAGCCATCAAGCATCTGCCCAGGCCGGAGACCCTGCACCCGAGCCCCGCAGGCTTACAGGAAAGCATTTCTGATGTCACCACCTGCCTTGTTGCCTCCAAGGAAAATGTTCAGGTTGCACAGTCAAATCTGACCAAGGACCGCGCTCTAAGGAAAAGCTTTGACATGGGGGGAGAGACTCTCTTATCTGTCCACCCCGTGGTGCCCAAGGACTTGGGCAAATCTCTGTCGGTACAAAACCTGATCAGGTCGACAGAGGAACTGAATCTACAGCTTTCTGGGAGTGAGTCAGGTGGCTCCAGAGGCAGCCAAGATTTTTACCCCAAATGGAGGGAATCCAAATTGTTTATAACTGATGAAGAGGTGGGTCCCGAAGAGACTGAGACAGACACGTTTGATGCCATGCCGCAGCTTGCCGGGGAAACTGCTTTTGCGTCAGACTCTCTAAGGACTGAAAGATCTCGATCATCTCGGAGCATTTGTAAGGCAGGAGAAAGTACAGAAGCCCTCAGCTTGCCTCATGTCAAACTGAAATAAGGTCTCCGTTTTCCTTCTAGCATAGCAGTTCCTTTAGCCATACATATCATTGCATGAACTATTTTGAAAGCCCTTCTAAAAAGTTGAAATTGCAAGAATCAGGAAGAACATGAAAGGCAGTTTATAAGCCCGTTATCTTTTAATTGCATGAAAATGCATGTTTAGGGATGGCTGAAATTCCAAGGTACATCAACGTTAACCCACTCATTTAGTAACGTACCTTGTGTTAAAAATCCTGAGAAACCAAACACTGCTAATGCTATGGGGTGTGTGAAAATGTCAAGATTAGGTCACTTAGAAGATTTGACTCTGTGTTTTGAAATTACGGGAGTAAACAACTTCAAATTTCAGGCATTTCTGCTTTGTGATTAAATACAAAATACATTTTCAAAATTAGGCCATAATGTATATGTAAACACAATGGCTACCATCGACCGCTGCTAACAAGGTATTGAGTAAAGCAGAACTTGGGAATAATAGAAATGGCTGCTTCCTTCAAGATATATTTGCCAACCCATTCCTATTCAGTCATTTTATTATTAATGTAATTTGAATGTGAGTCTGTGTGCTTTTGGTGATTCAACGCTGTGGCAAGCAATTTTGCACATCATTTTCATGTTGTTCTTTATGACAAGAATGTTCTTCAATTAGAAAGCGTGCAAATAATGAAATTCAGGGCCAGTGGGGCAAATAGACTATCCCACACAAGTGATTTCACGGGAACATAGTCCCTGACGGCTGAATCAACTTTATACGTGGTCAACTTCTACACGCGCGAATACATTACTCCTGAGTGGAAGGGCCGGTGAGCTGGGACTGATCTCTCTGCAGTGCGCCCCCCTGGCTTGCCAGGGCTGCCCCAGTGTGAGAAACCATATCAATGTGAGAAACCATTCCCGCTGAACTGATAATACAGGCAGGATCCCGGGGAATTAGACATTTGGGTGAGACTGAGATGAGAGAGGCTTGAAAAGAATCCAGACACAACACCAGGAAGTAGGTGAAGTTAACAAAAATAGCTTTGCCCTCAGAAGGCAATGAGAGGGAGAAAAACAAACCAAAATAGAAGAACTTGATCTTTTTAGAAGATGAATATTGCTAGGGAATTCAACTACCTAAACATCCCTTATTCTTATATATAAACGGAGAATTTTGCAAGGTATTTATTTTTTACTACGCCCTGAATGTTTTTTGCTATTAACCTGGTACGTTTTGCATATGGAAGGCTATAACTCAACTTCCTTTACTTTTTATACTGTAGCGAACGTTTTCTATGCTCCCCCAAGAATGTTGCCCCAAACCTCTAATTAAGGGTTCCGTTTCCTGGTGTACATATTCACAGTTAGAAGCCAGGTACCCCCAGCAGGATCTGCAAATCAAAACACTTAAATCATATAGCACAGCAGCAAGGACCCAAGGGAAACAAAATGAGAGATGCATTTACCAGAAAGCAAGCCACGCCAACTGCTTGTTGGAAGCCTGTCTAGCAGTCTCAGAACTTCAGCCAAGGTAACAGCATTCAAAAGGCAAGGGGGAGCCAGAGAGCACTTCAGTTCAGTTCCACGCCAGCCACGGGACTTATGGAAGGAAGAGTTTTTTCCTGGCAGATAGTGCTCCTCCAAAAAAACTTTCAGCAGCCAGGAAGACAAAGCAGGGATAGCAACTGGCTGTCCAAAGGCAGGAGGAGGCTCTGAAATCCACCCATCCTGCCCAGCTGTCGCCCCCAGCAGGCCGTCTCCAATCCCTGACTCTCCTCCTACCTTTCTTCTCCATTAACTTCTCAGTTCCCTGCCACTGTTTTGCTCCTGAACTTCGCCAGGCTTTACCCGGTCTCCATCCCCAAGTAAACCACTTCTCTGCTCTTCCTCAGATAGGCTTCTCAACCTTTGAAAATCCTTGTCCTTTTTGATAAACACTGAAATTCTAAACGCCTCCTCTTCTCAACCCACCTGGATTCTAACACACTCCCTGGAGTGTATCATTCGGCATCTTCTTGGCTGCTGGAGAGCAGAAGTTAGGGTCTAAATTTTACACTCCTGTCAAAAAAAGATTTTATCAAGCTTTTAAAGCAACGGTTTTCATTTTTGAAGCACAGAATTTTAGTAAATTATGAAATGCAATTTTTCACCTACTCTGTCTCCACTCAAATTGAATTTGTGATACACCCTCCCAAGGAGGTGGTACACACACACACACACAGACACACACACACAAACACACACATCATTCCACTGACCTAAAGCCAGACACCTGCCATGCACTTGGCAGGCTCTCTCCAATTATCAGTCAAGGAAGAGGAGGGAGGCAGCAACTTTCAGGTAGCACTGATTCCTGGACACACCCTGTCCTGGGTCGAACCCCACTGGCAGCAGGAATTCTGAATGTATCGGGGACCCCTCCTTAGGCCTCTCTAGGCCTCCGACACAGTACAGTTCATCCGGCGTTGCTGAAGACTGAAGATTCCGAAACAAGCCCTAAATGCATCACTGAGGTCTTAATCATAGCAAAATGTGATAAACCATGATGTGAAAAACTTTTATACATTGAAGCCATGACCATTTGTGTCTATATCTTACTCTAGCACAAACACTCTTGGATGTTCAAAGATAGTTGTATGAAAGCTGTAGGGTTTTGTCTGTTGCGTTACTCTCTACGGAGTTGAGAGGGGTCTCCCATTTACTCTTAGCAAAGTCCCATTGGTCGATGCCAAATGGTGTCTTAAAGCACAATTTAGCTGAGCACTGAGCAGCCACATGCTTTCTCAGTTCAAGTTTGTCTGCCTTCTTCAATATGTAGGGTTGATCAAGCTAAAACTAGCAAACATCCCTTATATGAGGTTGACTAAAAATATTGCTGTGTCTGGTCTAAATGTTTGCATTTTGTTCAATTAAATTAGTATCTGTAGGTTGCAAGTTTTGTTTTAAGTAAGAGACACTTTATTGAGTTTTTAAGTCTTTATCTCCTGTTCAAAGGTGCCTTTCTCACCTCCCATTGACTCAGTGATTCTGAAAGTTCATAATTTGCAGGTGAAACAAGTCTAATAGAGAGGAGGAAATCAGGCACAGTGACTAATCCTCATGCCCATTGGCAAAGCAAAACTACAAGAAAGGATGAAACCTGAGCAACTAAATTAATGGATCACTTCATCCAACCAGACTGAGAAAATGTCAGAACATTAACTTATCTCCCCAGAAGCTGATATTTTTTGCCTTAAATGACATGGTTGTGTTTTTGTAAGAGAAACTTAATATAATTATGTGCATTTTAAGTGAGCAGTTCTAAAAGTCGAGTATGACAATACAGTTGTCTGTTCCTGAGAACAAATCAATCAGGAATATCACACCCATCTCAAGCTATCATTGAAATGTAATCTCCTTTGCTCTCTTTTACTGGGCTCATTTGTTTTAAAGTAAAACATTAAAAAGATGTCTATAAACAGTGTGACTATTTTTATCTGGAACTAAATGGTTGGTTCTGAACTGACTGGTCCCAGTCAGCTGAACTGGCTGTGTACAGATTTGGGGCTGAAATACAAAAGTTATCTTCCTGCAGTGTCAGTGAAGAAATCATTGGTAATTTGGGGAGGGGGAGATTTGCAAATGTTTTTGAGAGTGTATCATAAGAAAAATTAATTTGATGTTAATCAAAACTCAGAAAGCAGCACATGTGAGCTTTGTATTAACTATAATAAAAGGGTGTGCTAAACAAGTAATAGGAAATCACTGGGGGACCAGGCACGTGCGCCAACCTGCAGCCCCTGGCTACTCAGAACTACCATGTTTAGCACCTAGCCAGCCCTGCCTTACCAGGGGAGGACTTCTCCAAAAGGGATCTTTTCCTTCTTCCCTAAGATAGCCCGTTCCTTCTGTTTTCCTAGTAATTTTGCTCTAAGTGTCCGTGATTAATTCAAGTGGAATGTTAGGACTCTGGAATACTAAGTAATAAAGCCCTAACAGAGGCACTTGGGACAGAAGGAAGAAGTGAGGGAGTGTTATCCTGGAGGATAAGGTGAGGGGACTTCCCACTATCGCTCTATTGAGACCAAACAGGTATGTGCCTAGAGATGAGTGAAAATAAAATGGTTTATGGAACATGCCTGCTTGACCAGCTTAAAAGTGTAAATCACTTCCAAACACTTTTGAACTAGTTTATAGCACAATCTCTCACCCCCATCATTTAAAAGCAGAATTTACTTATGACAACTATTCTACCTTGACCATTGATAAAAATAGTTTCCCATACCTTGAAGCAGCAACTTTTATTAGCCTGGCTTTAACTGCTTCAAAAATGTGGTGCGAGTAAAAATTGTAGCTTTTTTTTTTATTAAATTTTCATTACAACAAGATGTCACCTTCTAGCCTACCTAATTGCAAATTATTGAAGATTTTACTACATTTCAAAGCAGAAATTTATCAGATGCATTGTGTATAAACTATGGATTTATGCACGGCCCTGGAAATTACAGCACCACAAAACTGGTAAATGGCAAAATGTTTTTGCTCAAATAAATAAGTAGAAAATCCAAAGGTACATCTGTATGACTTACTTCTCTTTACCTGTTCACATGATTCACTTCATGTCTATCATAATTTTGGTGACTGTTTTAAGTCCAGTCTGCTCTCCTGGGGCTCCCACACACTGCCACAAGACCTACACCTACTTTTTCAACTCTCTGGTTTTTTCCTTATGTTTAATGATGCTCATCTCTCCCTTACTTGTTTCTTCTTCCTTCTCTTTTTCTTTGCCTGCATTAGTGTGACTTCCTTCCTGGATTGCCCGTCCCTGCCCATCCCTGTGATCCCAAGGTACTCGTGCTTCCCCTCGCTGCAGCTCAGGATGCCACTCGCCTCATATGAACCCTGAGGACGTCACACCACACACACCCCCAATGATAAATGCTTTTGAGTATCTCTGAAACTCCTTACCTGAGCCCTCTGGGCAATGATCAGTACCACTCTGTTACCAGAGATCGTACCGCTGGACTTGGTGGTGGAGAGGCCTCTGCCACTCCATGATGGGAAGACTAATTCTTGTTCTCTCGGTTGGTCCGAGGGAAGAAGAAGCTGCTGATTGTCCCCACGATTGGGTGGGGTCATTCCCATACCCCTCTTTCCCCATATCTGCTGCATCTCACTCTCGCTCTTTCTCCTCATAAACATGAGTAGGCTTCCATGCTACCAGCAACGCTTGAGAACTTACTTTCCTCTTTATTTTACCCAACATCTCACTTTCCCTTTAGAACCAAACTACTTATAAAATAAGGCATTTCCATTCCCACAGCATCCATCCACTAACCAACACATGACAATCAGA
This sequence comes from Neomonachus schauinslandi, assembly GCF_002201575.2. NCBI lineage: Eukaryota > Metazoa > Chordata > Mammalia > Carnivora > Phocidae > Neomonachus > Neomonachus schauinslandi. The sequence continues at coordinate 83,047,182 of NC_058410.1, read as the reverse complement.
CAAATCAGACAAATCAGCCCATTCAACACCACCGAAAAACCACTCATGAGTTCACCCATGACCTTCTAGAATGCTGATTCAATGGATACATTCATCAGCATCCCCCTTGGCTTTTCTGAGGTAGGTGACACCACAGCCACTCTCTCTAAAACTGCTTCCTAGTTTGTCTCCTACCTCTCTGAACCAATCATTATTCACTTTTCCAAGCTCCCTATTGCTTTTAGTCCCTTAACTGTTGGTGTTTCCACAAATTCCATCATCAGCTTCTTCCCTTTTCTCATCTCCCTTTCACACTCTGCCCCAGGTTGTCTCATTTCTGACCTCAACTACTGGATGATCCCACCCAGTCACGTATCTCCACCCAGATTTCCCTCCCGAGCATCACCCAAAGTCACTTCAGATGCCCCAGACTGAACTGAAACTACTTGAGAACAGGGACATCTCACCCCCACGACACCTCAGGCTTCTCACACGATGCCGTGCAGCAGGCACCCAATAATGTTGAATTAATGAAAGTGTCTTGGTCTCTGACCCTTTATTCAGCTTTCAGCAACTTATAACCCCTAACTTCAGAGGTCTTTCAAGTCAAGAAGAGAAGGATCATCAAGCCTCATCCACACAGTGAATTAAGCAGATTCAATCTGTTACTTCTCCCAAAGTACTTTTCCAGAGGAGTCTGGGAAGAAATTAATTAATGCCAAATAATGAGTAATCTGTATTTCTACAGAACTGGGAGAAGCAACCCCTCCCTCATCCTCCCATCCCAGGCCTCAGCATCCGTGGCCTATCCCTTCTCCATCCCTCAATCATAATTGGCTCAGACCCCATAGTTGACACCCCTTCCCAGACTTTCTCCATTCACCAGGAAGATTGACTTCTCCCAAACATTACTGTAGGCCAAAGAAAACAGGGGGTCTAGTCTCCCTTCCCCTGTCCCTGAGCACATTCTTACTCTCCACATCTCTTTACATCCTACCAAGGCCAGGCCCATAGCCAGAGCCACCCTACAGATTTTTTGGATCCCATCCTTTAGAATAACAACCCATGTTTAGTGACTGCCCAGCATTGTGTCCATAAATGCTTCCCAGGTATTTTGCCCTTTAATCCTCACATTACCACAGGCACTGTATCAGGATGTATTTAGCTGCAAGCATAAGAAAACCCTGGCTGGAACAACCTTAAATATAAGAACATTTTGTTACAAGATTTCTTTTCCTTCAGTGCCCGTGGTTCCTGGTCACGCCACTCTGAAGAATGAAGAGGTAGACCAGGCAAAGAGTGGTGGGCAGCAAAGCAGCTTATTGAACTATAGTACAAAGCTCTCAACGAAAGAGGGGACACAACAGGGATGCCACCGGAGTTTCTAAGTCTAGGGGTTGCCTGTCATCCAATCAGGTTTTTGTCATCTATCACGTGGGAAAGGGTGGAGGGCTCCTTCCAGCGTGGTGTAAAATCCTTTCAATGGTGGCTTCCTCTAAGTGGGGTGAGGGGGCCCTGTCCCTGCCTGCTTTTCTTCCAACTATCCTTCATTAATTGTATTATCTAACAATTGAAATCCAAAGGTAGGGTGGCAGAGTACATTTTGCTCAATGACATCATCAAGGTTCCAGCTGTCCTCCCTGTCAGCAGGATACTATTGATGGTTCCTCTCATTGTCCACAAGAGGGCTGCCAGAGGCAAGCGCTGCCGCAAAACCTCCTTGATCACATCTAACCGGAGAGGGGAGGAGGTGGGGAGCTCTCCACTCAAGTATGGAATATAAATCCTTTCCTGACATTTGATTAGATTAACACAGGTCGCACGATCATTCCTGAGCCTGGAGTAGTCACTAAGTATCTGTCCTTCTGGCCAATCAGAACTCCCTTTTTGAAACTAGGGAGGAGGGACCCACAAAAACATAGTTCTATTGGAAGAAAAACAGTGAAATGTAGGCAAAAAAAAACCCCAAACATATATATGTATACATATATACACACCTAACTTCTATATAGTTACAGGTAGTTAGGATTAGATGAGAAAACTAATGCACTGAGAGATTAGGAACTTGCTGAAGATCATAAAGCTATTTAGTGGTAGAGCTAGGATGTACATACATGTAGTCTCACTCCAGTATTTGAGATACTAACTTCTACATTATTAATATGTGAGTTGTGCCCATACAGAAATCTCTGGTGAAATAGATTTAGAGATCAGAATCACAGTCCCAAGAAGGCAGAATGTTAATTTGATAACTCAGTATGAAACTCAATTGAGGGAGAAAACAGTCTTTTTGCCATTGTCTTAAAAAAAAAAGTTTCCCTCTACTTTTTGAGCCATTAATCTTCCAATTATCAATTAGGAAGTAAGCATAATATTCCCTTTGAGAATAGTATGGTTGGTTTTCTTCCAGCCAGACTCATGAGTGTTTTTCTACCATGATCCTGATCTTACCATTTGTTTATAACTGGCCAAAAACCATGAAATTAACAAATCTTGTTGGTTTTAAAATATATTCCAAGTTCAACCACTTCCTAGCACTTCCACCTAGCACTTTCACCAGTGCCCCTGGAGTCCAGGGCACTGTCTTCTCTCACCTACAATAGCTTCATCGTGAGACACAGTTTGCTAGAGAAGCTCTAACAGGAAGAGTTCAAGTGAGGACATGTTTAGCTTGCATTAATCTTGACTAGAGAGATCCAAATGTGAATTTGGCATCCAGGAAAGTTCTGGAAATCTTACTATCGATTTATTCATACCTTAGGGGACTTCGGGATCTTTTGCTCCCAGAACACCCTGTCACCATCCCCAAACTTCTAGCAATCAGGGACAATGACTGGGGACCTAAGGTTCACTGGGCTGCCTAGGTGCCTACTTCACCAGGCAGTTGGAGTGGAACCAGTTTCTGTCTCCATCTAGACCCTCCCCTCCACACACACACATTTCTTCTCTCATTCGTCTGCCTTTTAAGATCCAGGGGAATGCTGGGGAAGGTCCCTTCTTTTCTAGAAACCCCTGTCTTCCTTCAACCCAGACCAGCCTGGCCAGGCTCCAGGTGTGAGAGCAGCAGCTTGTGGAAGAGCTGTCTTTTCTGTTTCACACTCCAGAGCTGGGCAGCATCTCTGGGAGACAGCACAGGTGGCCAGCTCATGGCAGTTCCGCAGATCACAATGTGGGGCTAGCTCAAAGCCCCTCCTGGGCCAGATAAGCTTATCCAAAGGAATGAAGAGAGCACAGAGGCTTTACACACTGGGTCACTTATTTTATTGGATATCTTCACCTGTTGAACACTTTCTTACATTTGGAAGACATGTCTCAGACATATGCCTCAGAAGGTCTGAGAGGAACAAGACTGGGTCACAAATCCAAACTTCTCCCAATGCCATTTCTCACCAAAGCCAAAACTTGCCCTCACTTGCTAATTGCCCAGGGAGGGTATCAGTCCTTTATTACTAATAGAGCGAGATCTAAGGGAATCTAGCATAAGCTCCCATTTGGAATGGGAAGCCTGGGAAAGCCTCAGAGAGGGTCCCGCCCACCCTGGCAGGCAGACTTGGACCTGGCAAACAGCTGTGTGCTGGGGGAGGCGGCCAGGTCGTGCTTGGTCAGGGGCTGGCTCTCGACTAGCTGCAGCATCTTGAGGCCTATGAAGACAGTGCCCTGGTGAGGCAGGGCTCACAACTGGGACCCCCGGGGCAGGCCAGGACTCCCAAAGAGACATCAAGGGGTGTTACCCCAACCCAGGCCTTCCCTGGCTGCCCCATCCACACACCTCCCTGCCCCTTCCTGTAACTGACAGCAGACCACAAAGATGGCTGGGAAGGCACCCTTGAAGAGGTTGGATTTCCAGCCACCCCAGCGATTCCTGAAGAAACCAAGATGCCACGCAGCTCCACAGTTCAGCCAAGGGCACCTACCTTGGGCCTGCTGGTCAGAGTCCCAGCTCCCGAAGCTCTAGATCAAACCGAACAGCCACCGCCTTGCCTTAGGCGGTCCAACTACAGGGACCCGGGTGTGGCCTGCGGCTGTGAACCAACTCTCCAGCTGAATCAGGGTGTGGCTGTGCACCTCAAAGCAGTGAAGGTCTGTGTCAAGGTGGCCTGCCACCAGAGGAGGGACTCATGAACCTCCACCCCTGGGGGGAGGGGGTGCTGGCAGGGGCTGCTCTGTGACAGATGGGGGTGGGAAAGTTGGAAACCCGGGAGAACGTGTGGGCAACGGCCACGTACCAAAGACGCGCTCCTCCTGGTCCACTTCCATGTAAAATACCAGTGGAAGGTAAAAGTTCTCTGATACAGTGCACCACGGTTTCTCGCTGCAAGGCCTCCTTTCCATGTCCTGAATCGCTCCTACCTGATTCAGAATAGAGGCAAGCTCAAACACCGTCAAAAAAGAACTCGGACGAAGTCAGGGTAGGCCCGGGATCTGTGCTAAATATTGGCATCTGAACAACCCCACATCTTAGAGGGGTGGCCTCTGCCTACAGATCCTTTCAATAAAATCCATTCCAAGTAATTGTCTAATCTGAACTTAATCCTTTCATGCCAAATTGAATCATCTCATCAGTGCTTGCCTCTCTGATGCCCAAGAATCCAAAATTATCTTCATTTCTAATTTCAAAAGATTTTGGAGCAGACCTAGTGGGCATGAGCCAAGGCAGGGATTGAGGGATGGAAAGTAGTGGAACAGGCAGGTTCCAAAATGGCCTCCCTAGATTTGGACAGGCACTGTTTTAGTTTGTTCACACCACAAAATGTTATCGACCAGGGTGGTTTAAAAACAAGAGCACTTGGGGCACCTGGGTGGCTCAGTCGGGGTGAGCATCTGCCTTCAGCTTGGGTCATGATCTCAGGGTCCTGGGATTGAGTCCTTCATCGGGCTCCCTGCTCAGTGGGGAGTCTGCTTCTCCCTCTCACTCTCCCTCTGTGCTCTCTCTCAAATGAACAAAAAATCTTCAAATAAATAAATAAGAAGCACTTATTTCTCGCAGTTCTGGAGGCTGGGAAGGCCAAGATCATGGCACTAGCAGATTTGGTATGTGGTGAGGTCCTCCTGGTTGGCAGAGAACCTCCTTCTTGCTGTGTCCTTACAAGGCTGCATGTCTGAAGGGGCGCTAAGCTTTCTGAGCCTCTTTTACAAGGACACTAATCGCATTAATGAGGAGGAACCCTCCCAAAGCCTCACCTCCTGATACCATCACCTTGGGGGTTAGGAATTCAATATGTGAATTTGGGGGGCATGCAAACATTCAAACCATAGCAGTTACTACCAGCCAGCCAATGACGACACATGCGTAGTCAAAGTTGAGCTTATTTGATGTGCTGCTTCAAGAGAGAGGCAATAATCCAGGGACATGAAGCCTCTTTATAGGGAAGAGTTGTGGGGAGCCTATTACAGGATTTGGCTGGGTGATTCTAAGGACTGTTTAGGGGAGCAGAAGCCAGTTTTGCAAGAAGGGGGCAATTTGGTGGTTATCTTGGCAGTTTTTATGTAGGAGGCAGGGAGATTAGTGTGGTCCTGATTGAAGAGTGTCTTTGTCTCTGGCTTTAAACGTAGTTACAGAGTAAATGGTCTTAATGGCCTTTCTACATCTTGTTGCATCACAATTGCTGAGTGGTCTTCACTGCAAAGTAAAGTATTCTGCAAGAGTTGTTTGTGTGTGGTAGGGAACATTAGAGTTTACCTGCCAACTTCCAGCTGCAAGTTCCTAGGTCTGTTTTTTGTTTTTGTTTTTGTTTTTTTACTTTTCAATCTCCCCTTTTGGCCAAAGGACATTGGCCAGCCCTGAGGACATTCATCTGCATGGTTCAGATCCACACAATCATCAGAATCCATTGATCACAGGCTATTTGGAGAACACTGTCCACATTTGCACTGCAGTTAGTCTCACATGAGCCTTTTGTTGCAAAATGAGAATCTGAACCATTTAAAAACAGAATGACTGCACAGTTGCATTTAGGATACGTGGGTCAACTAGAATACCTAATTACTGGAAACAAAGTGATCATTAGTCCTATTAATAGGTTGCCAAGGAAAGAGCCAAAACCGGGCCATGAAATCAGGTCCCCAAATCCACCTGAATCTGTTCTACAGAGCCAGATAGTCATTCTTTTAACTTAACTACAAACTGTTCTGCCTCACCAGGAGTGTTTTAGGTAGGTGCTGCAAGCAGTGTTTGCTATGAAACAGAGTTCTTACCTAGCCAAGAAACCAAAGGCTATTTAATCATCCATAACCACCATTTAATTTAAATTTTAACTAGTTTGTTGGGCCTCCAGAGCAGAGGTAGTGTCATTTGCGACTTCTGCTAGCGTCAAAGACAAATTGTGTACCAGCTTTTCTTGCTGTATTATTTCTACTATTGGAATTGGAACACCCTGAGCATAGATGAAGAGGGGGTCAGTTCTCTCTCCTGAGAGCTCTCCTGAATAGTCCATGCTTCCCTTGTTTTAGGTCTCTGAGTATCTTTCTCAGAGAAACAGTTCCTGTAGGAGAAGATGTTATAAATATTGCAGATTCTCTAAAAGTTACTCCATGTACACAAGATAGGTTTATGTAATAAGGTGCACATAAAACGTAGTAGTTTACTGTCACACAAATTGAATGGGGAGTACAAGTATCATTGATCCCAATGAAAGCAGGAAAATCATTAGTCCCCTGATATGTAAAGATTCCTTGAGTAGAGGCTGGGGAATCACTGAAGATAACAGACTAATACAGCAAAGACAGCCTCAATATTTGTGTCTATTCCTGTAAGCTTGCTTCTTGAGTCAGCATAAGTATTTTGTAATAAGCATAAGTATTTTGGGTTCAGTGTCCAATTTTGATAGAACTGAAGGTTAGGATTTAATACTGTGAGAAAGATTCAAATTCCAGAAGAGACACGCAGAAGAAAATCTATCTTTTTTTTTTTAAGATTTTATTTATTTTTTTTTTTTTAAAGATTTTATTTATTTATTTGAGAGAGAGAATGAGATAGAGAGAGCATGAGAGTGGGGAGGGTCAGAGGGAGAAGCAGACCCCCTGCTGAGCAGGGAGCCTGATGCGGGACTCGATCCCAGGACTCCAGGATCATGACCTGAGCCGAAGGCAGTTGCTTAACCAACTGAGCCACCCAGGCGCCCTATTTATTTTTTGACAGAGAGAGAGAGACAGCGAGAGAGGGAACCAAGCGGGGGGGTGGGGGAGGGAGAAGCAGGCTTCCCGCGGAGCAGGGAGCCCGATGCGGGGCTCGATCCCAGGACCCTGGGATCATGACCTGAGTCGAAGGCAGACTCTTTTTTTTTTTTTAAGGTTTTATTTATTTATTTGACAGAGAGAGCAAGAGAGGGAACACAAGCAAGGGGAGTGGGACAGGGAGAAGCACACCCCCCGCTGAGCAGGGAGCCCGATATGGGGCTCGATGTGGGGCTCGATCCCAGGACCCTGGGATCATGACCTGAGCTGAAGGCAGACGCTTAACGACTGAGCCACCCAGGCGCCCCAGAAAATCTATCTTTTGAAGTGTTAAAGGAACAGCTATTAAATTTTGTTAGTCAGATCAGGTAGAGAATGACAAATGCATTAATCAGTTAGATTTAGAACAATAGCTATAGTCTGAAAACACACACACATACACAAGAGAGTTTTGCCTTTCCTCAAGTGGCAGAGAAATATTAGAGGATTAAGATTAAAAATGTAGATATGTGGGGGTGCCTGGGTGGCTCAGTCAGTTAAGCATCCGACTCTTGATCTCAGCTCAGGTCTTGATTTCAGGGTCCTGACTTCAAGCCCTGTGTTGGGCTCCTTGCCGGGTGTGGCTCCTACTTAAAAAAAAAAAGGGAGCTTTGTTAAAGAATTAAGAAATTTTTTGGCTCACCTCTAGGGGGCACCAAAGTACAATGATCAGTAGAGCAAAATGAAAAAAGGAGAGCAGAGAGATAAAAATATGTATCTTGTTTTATTGCCTTGGGTTGAAGCTCTCCACATCATCATTGGCTTGATCTGAAGTTCTTGGTTTGGTAGTCTTCCTCCAAAGATCAGTTATTCCTGGAGGATATGTAAGAATCCTTTATGATTTCCCAGTGAAATCCTTTCAGTTGAGGCCACGGGTAAGGTTTCGATTTTTGCAAGTTTAGTCTCTTTCAAAACACTAAATCTCCAAGTTTCCAATCATGCAGAGGCTGTTTGGGTGGATATTTGGGGAAGACTGTTTATACTTACTGATGATAAAGCTGGGCACAGCAAATGAATCTTTTGTAATATTAGAATTGTAAGCTTGCAGTCATAAATTATTAGATTATGACTTTCCTGAGGTTCCTGGTATGGTCTTTTCATAAAGGACATTTTGGAGCTGCTCTTTAGTAACAACCACAATGAAATGTGTACCCCACATCACCAAAGAAATTAGTTACATTTCCTTAGATCCAGAATAACAATCAAGCAATTTACCATCAGAACTTTGGCTATCCATCAGGAATATCCTCAATCCATCCTGACAATAAATAATTGCCAGCACATACACCATCACTGGGGCCAACTGTTTTGGTCAATGCTTGTTTAGCATAGTGGTAAGCTAAGGTATTTCCTTGGAATTCTGGGTCATCACACCTTGAAGTAGCCTTCTTCAGATGGCCAAATATATATTTCTCAGATATATTTGGTCTTCATCCACAGTTCCTAAAAATGCTTCAGAACCATAAAAATGAAATGGGTGTCTTGTTATTAATGAAGGTGACTTTTGGACCCCATCCAAGGGCAGGTTCTAGTTGCCAGGAAGACCAACCATGTGATTGAAAGAGTTGGAACTTTCAATCCCACCCCCTCCATCTGGAACCCCTGGGGAGGGAAAAGGAGCTAAAGGTTAAATCAGCCAATGTCAGTGATTTAGCCAATTATGACTATGTGATGAAGCCTCCATAAAAACCCAAGGGGACAGCTTTTTGGTCCTTTTTTTTCCCTGACAGCCTCCACACTTGGGGAGCCAGAAAGTTCCCACATGCTACTGAGCCAGGCCTTAAGTTCCATGAGAACAGAATCTCCTTGGTTAAGGATCTCACCCTATGTATCTCTTCATCTGGCTGTTGATTTGTATTCTTTATCATATCCTTTAATAAACTGGTAAATGTAGTAAGTGTTTCCCTGAGTTCTGTGAGCCACTCTAGCAAATTAATCAAACCTAAGGAGGATGTCTTTGGAACCTCCAGTCTGTAGGAGGCCTGTCAGAAGCACAGGTAACAACCTGGGGCTTGCTACTGGCATCTGAAGGGGGTGGGAATCAGGGACAGTCTGGTGAGACTGAATCCTTAACCTGTGGGATCTGATGCTATCTCCTGGTGGATACATCAGAACTGAGTTGATTGGACACCCTGCTGGTGTCCAAGAATTGTGTTGTATGTGGGGGAACCCACCCCCACACAGAGATTGGAATTGGGTCCAGGAACTCTAAAAGAGTCACCAGTCTGCAGAATTTTCTTTTTTAAAATCAATGTGTTGACAGTTATTGTGTCAATCTATATAATGAACAAGGGTTGGGTTTTTTTTCACTTTAGAAGTACTTAATCATTTTATTATAATTAAGCTAGAAAAACTCAACTTTTATTTTGATTTGTCAGTTTTTATATTCTAATTTGGTAACCAAAAAGATTTCATGTCTGAGTTACTAAAAATTTAAGAATGTCAAGCAAACCTGAATATTTCTGTTCTTTCTGGGTGCCTGGGTGGCTCAGTCAGTTAACCATCTGCCTTCAGCTCAGGTCATGATCTCAGGGTACTGGGATCAGGCCCCTCATCTTGGCTCCCTGCTCAGCAGGGAGTCTGCTTCTCCCTGTGCCCTTCCTCGTGCTCTCTCTGTCTCAAGGAAATAAATAAAATCTTTAAATATATATATATATATATATATATATATATATATATATATATGTGTGTGTGTGTGTGTGTGTTCTTTCCTTTATAAACCAAAAGAGCAAAAAGAAAAGAAAAGGTATCTTAGAAGTTTGATTATTTTGGATTTGGGGCCTGAATTTTAGGGGAAAAAAAATAAGAAGTTACTTAAACAAGAGTGCTAGTGGTTGAAATAGTAGGAAATGTATGGATTTGAGGTGTATTTTGAAGATAGAGCCAGCAGGATTTTCTAACTTTATGATTTTAGGCAAGTGGCTAAAAAAAAAAATTTTTTTTGAGACTGAGCACTGCCCTCCTGTTTTTCCACTCCTGCAGCAGCTGCAAAGGGAGTCTGCCCCCGCCCCGCCCCCCGCACACCCCCTCAGCCTAGAGCGGGGCTCAGCACCCTGAAGGGATGTGTGTAGGGCGGAGACGGCCAGCTACGACCAGCTGGGGGCCCTGGAAAACCTCCCATACACCCCCACCCCCACCCCCTTCTTGCGCTGCCGGCTTCAAGTCCAAGAGCCGAGGCGGGCGGCGCAAAGAAAGTACTGGAGACAGACCCGCACCACCTCCTGGGCCTCCCTCCACCTAAGACGGACAGACTGGTGGCGAGGTTATCTTTGCTGTGCCTACTTACTTGAATCCGCCCCCGAGATTTTCTTCTTGATACACTTGGGTTGTGGTGTGCCAGCCTTAAAAATAAAAGAGCCAGTTATTATCTTCCTACTTGCTGCGGGTTCTGTAGGCTGCAAGGGGTGGTACCTGGGTGTGAGCTCCCGCGTTGTCTTCCCCCTCCATTCTAAAAGAGGTTTCCTGTATTTATTTTCCCAGGTGGGAGGAGACTGAAGCCGGGGGAGGGAGCCCCGGGAGCCTGTTGTGAATCTCCGGCAAAAGCGCTTGACACAGCGCCAGAGACGAAGTCCGGAGTGTCCCCATCTTCTCGTTCCTTCTTTCCTCCTCTCCTCCGTCCCCCATGCCCGATCACAATCTCTCCCCCCTCACACCTCTGTCCCCTGCACCTTCCTCCTATCTTAAGCACGCACAGGGTTTCGTTCTCCTCCTGGAGAGGATTGCCTTTCCTCAGAGCAAAGGGGTGGGGTGAAGAAAGGAGAAGGCTAGAACACACCCTCCGCGGAAATTAGGGTAAGTACAGCAGCTACCTTGAATAAGCGTCAACCTGCTCGCCATCGCCGTCGGAGGGGAAGCATCAAGTTTCACGTGATCTCCTTGCAAGAGACTTTAACTCTCGCTTAATTCCTTCAAATGGGACAAAATTATCCAACAATCCAGACCACCTTCAAGTGCTTAATTGCTTTTGCTTTTAAGTGCAACCATCTGACTTTTCCTGTTTCCTTCTGTCCTGTGAGCGTATTTGATGTTGCACGTCGGTGTTAATGATGTGTTCGTTCCTGAACTTTGAGGGGTTTCTTTAAAAATAGATTACTTTCCTGAGGTTCCCTGGTATGGCCTTTATTTGGGGGGAGGGGTCGGCAAAAGATTTTTCAAAACATTTGTAGGTATTATCAGGAGGCTTCAATTTCTACTTTGAGAAAGTTAACCTTCTAGTTAGCTTTGTACATATGTTGATATTCACCTTCTCAAATATCAACCCTTTGGTGAGTAAAGCAACTGTTTTACTTTTGCGGTGAGGGAAAAAAAAGATCAGATTCAATGTAGAAAAATTATTTTGAAAAAAATTAATTTTTTCATGCAAAATTACACAAATAATATTATCCTAGGTACCAGGATAGGACCAGAAACAGGAGTCAGATAACTGTGCAGTTGATTATCCAATGCCAATAATAGCACAATCTTCATTATCTCATTTTAGAGCAATAAAAAAAAGGTAAAAGTTGCAAATATAACCTGAAATGATCACTTTTATTTAATATAGTCATGTGAGTGTGCCTAAGGAGAAGGACAGGATACCTAATGCTCTTGGGTTTGCCTGTCTCCTAATAGATGTGGACTCACAGCAAGATAGGCACGGCTGAAGCCAGAAGTGTCAATTTTCTGATTGCAGAGTTTTTTAAAAACAGGAAAATATGTTTAACAAACATGCATTCAAAAGAAATATGGTTTCTACCACATCCCATTCCGGAGGTTCCTTATCATGGACAAATAGACAATCTATGAGAAACAGCTTCAAATTTATGGGTTTCATCTAATATGACTTCTCAGCTTCCCAGATCATTCAGGGAAGTCCATTTCTTATTCAGTATCTCTAGCGCTCTGCCAATCTCTGGCTGACAATAGAAACATTTTCAACTCCCAGATGACTTCAAAATATAGAAAAAGAATCCTGTAGTGATGATGTGAGTAGCTCCTAATATCAATTGAACTCCAGACGAGTAGACTAATCATAATAATCTCATTTCCCTTGCCAGTGATCCACTTAGAATATGGCACAAGTCCTAATTTTGAAATGAGGTAAAGCCTAAGAGGCTTCCAGGATAGGTTTTCCCACTTCTGAAAAGAGACACAAAAAAGACTTTGTCCCTCCTCTTCTCCTCTTGGTTGGGACTGGACATGATTTGGGAAAGAGCTACAAGCATCTTGCTACCAGCATGAAGATGAAGCCAACGCCAGTATGAAGTGGGAGGGGAGGAATACAAAGAAACTGAATCTGAGCCCTGACCTGCTATCCCTGGCCTTGCTGTTATTGGCAGTTTCCCATTTGAATTTACATATGTGGTTTCCCACCAGTTTTATTGAAGTATGATTGACGAATAAAAGTTGCATGTATTTAACTGTAGGATTTGATTTTTTTGTTATTCAATAGATATTTATTGATTCAATATTTTGCATAGATTTAACTGTATGATTTGATTTTGTATGTTTTTTTTAAAGATTTTATTTATTCATTTGACAGAGAGAAAGAGGCAGGAGAGAGGGAACACAAGCAGGAGGAGTGGGAGAGGGAGAAGCAGGCTTCCCGCGGAGCAGGGAGCCTGATGCAGGGCTCAATCCCAGGACCCTGGGATCATGACCTGAGCCGAAGGCAGACACCTAACGACTGAGCCACCCAGACGCCCCTGATTTTGTATATTATTCAATAGATATTTATTGATTCCAAAGTAAGGGCACTTTGCAGAACATTGGAACCTATGGATAGTTCCTGCAATTGAAGGACCTTACACTCCAGCGGATAACCTTGAAAAGCATCTGGAAATGTCTTTTTTTTTTTTTTTAAGATTTTAATTATTTATTTGAGAGAGGGAGAGAGAGAGAGAGAGCGTGAGTGGGGAGGGGCAGAGGGAGAAGCAGGCTTCCTGCAGAGTGCAGAGCCTGAAGTGGGGCTCGATTCAGGGACTCCAGGATCATGACCTGAGCCGAAGGCTGACGCTTAACTGAGAGCCACCCAGGCTCCCCTGGAAATGTCATTTTTTATTGAGATATAATTGACATTTAACATATTAGTTTCAGGTGTATGACATAATAATTCGATATTTGTATTGTTTAAAAAAAAAAAATTCAGCCACGCAAATAACTTCTGAATAAGACATAGAATTCTCTTAAAGTACCTGGGAGGGAGATGGGCCCTGTTCAGTCAGAACCATGATTTTTAAGTTGCCCTTTCCTCAAGGATTAGCAATCTGATGAAGGATAAAGGAGCCTAAATTCTGCGTTTGGGAATCTATGGTCACTATATAATATATACGTTTTTGTCCCAGTCCCACCACTTCCACTTCCTAATCTATAAAAATGGAAATAACTGCATCTTCCTCACAGGGTTGTTATAAAGTACTTAGACCACAATTTAAGTTATATTAGCTGGTTGGCACTACTGAAGTGATCCTCATACGGGTACATCCAGTGCTGGGGAACATGAATCTCTCTGAACTATACCTAATGCTGGTGAGCGATGTGGCTTTCATAATCCCACAGTTTTGTTGCATTTATTATCGGGGAAACGATGGAACTCAAAGAAGGCCTGTGTTGCATTCCAAGTTCCTCCATCCTTAGCCATGACAACACCAAACGGCCTGGCGGGAGGTTGGCGCTAGGCACTGCTGGGACTCCGTTGGTCAGCCCGGATTGGAGGGAGCCAATCACCAAGCGCTCCTGGAGGGGGCGGGGCCTGCGAAGGGACCAACCAGGCCTGTGCTCAGACGGCGAGCAGTCTCGTCCCGCCTCCCGGCCACGTGGGGTTCTCTCTTCCTGCAGATCCGGCCCTGGGTACGAGCAATGGCGCCCTTCAGGATGACGACCCAGCCCGGATCCCACAGCCCAGGAGCCAGCAAGAAGTGTTCCCTTTCCAGGAATTGGCTCCTTATGCACACTCAGCAGTACTGGTGTAAGTTTAAGCACTTTCTGAAGCCATCAGTGCTTCACCTGGAGGCACGTCTGCTGGAAAAGATTTTCGGTGAGTACGCTCAAATCTTTACCACTCAGCCCTGCCTTGGTCTCCGGTGACTACCGTGAGCCACCCACTGCACCCACAGGCAGTGGCTAGTGTCCTACAAGCCAGTGTCCCAGTGACTTCCTTCGCCTGTCCCCGCAAGCTCCAAGTCTTGGCCCATTCCGCCACCCCCACCCGCCTAACCCCTCGGGAATCTTCCATTCTCCACAGGTCCAAGCAGAGTCCTCCTTCCGGGCTTCGAACGGGAGTTCAAAGTCCTGCTCCAGATGAGAGAGCGCAACTCCGAGGGCAAGGTTGAAATCTTCATCATGGGGAGACACCGGTACCGCAAGCGTGCGAAACGGCTGATTCGCTTTTTGGCCGTGAAGCCGCAAAGGAAGCCGTGCGAAGGTAAGGAGCGTCATATGCCTAGACACTACGTGCTGCAGACCTAGACTGTGCTAAGGGAACTTTCCCTTCCACCACTCCTCTCCCGCAAGCCTGGGACTCCCTCATATCTGGGGATGCTAGGATTCCTGAGTTTCCAAGGGAGTCACAGAAACCCTGGAATACAGCACTGTGGGAGGCAGCTGGCTTCCTTCCAAGGAAGGAAGAGCTGTAAGGAACCTCCTACCCCAGGCCCTTCCCACCTATGTGCCTGCCTGATCTCCCTTTTCAGAAGCTGGGAGGGAAGCCATCTGGACCCCACTTTGTGAGATAAAACTAGAGCCTGGGAGGTCCTGTACTCAGTGATGACTTAGACTGAACTCAAGAGCACTGTAAAAATGCAGATTGCTCACCACGACTTCCCTCCAACCCCACCCAGGAGTTAGGCATATTGGCAAACTAAAACTTCTGTTCCTCAGTCTCCTCACCTATAAAATAGGTCTAGTCATAGTAGCCTACATAGAGGTTTTTTCCCAAGGACTAAATGAGTGAATACAATAAAGCACTTAGAATACCTAGAAAATACTTGATAAATATGAGCTGTCATTATTTTATTGGGTGTTCTGGGTGATTCTGATGTAGGTGGTATACTCCTACCACCTACATCAGAATCACCCAGAACACCCAATAAAATAGGTGACCAGTAAGGTAGACTCAGCAGTGTTTTCTGTGGAGTCGCTTTCCCTATGTGTCCTGTGTGTTCTCCTGGGCAGTATACTTGCTCATTCCATGCTTTCCTTCCAGGCACAATGATGCTCAGCCTGGAAACCATGAAGTCTCTTGAAAAAGAGAATGTTCATTCCAGTGCTTTCCTCTCCACCATAGTGATGAGCAGCCTGGATGAAGCCATGCAGTCACTGGAAATAAGTCAGGAGACTGTCCAGGAACCTGTTACCAAAACAGTGTGATTTTTGTGATTAGGATCTCAGTGCAAGGGGTTCAGTCTGGGTCAGGAGCCTTACCCTTAGAGGCCCATTCTGTACTCTGCCTTTGTTCCTGTGGCTAAGGGGAAATAAGTATTGTTAGTGGTCTACACACCTTTTTCCTTCCTAAACAAATAGACAGTTGTTTAAAGATTCAAACGTGAGTTATAATAAAAAATAAACTTTAAAAAACATATATAGATAGAGATTAGTATCGTCAAGAAAGGCAATCTTGCTTTGCATGCTCCAAGAAGGGAAAGAGCTAAGAATTAACAAATGGTTGGTTCTCCTTTTTCATAGTGTTTTGTATTCGGTGGGTATAGCTAGGATCTTTAATGTTCCAGGGAGCTTTTGTAGATAAGGAAGAACTTTACTGTTTATTCTTTCATTAATGCTAATTTTGAAAAAAAATGTTACATTGATATTAAACAAGCTTTATAAACCCAATTGTTAAGCGTTGAAACATTGATGACAAGCTGATTCCATTCTCTTTGGTATTTAGTTAAAAAGAAGTCTGTTATGTTTCTTTGTTGTCTTTTTTAATAGCTTAAATGGCAAAACACATTAGTGAGTACCAAATTTATTATGACTAGAACAAAAGCATCTGTATGTGGTTCTTCATTATTCCTATAATTCCAAATAGAATAGCTTTCCTTTTTTTTTTTTTTTTAAAGATTTTACCTATTCATTTGACAGAGAGAGACACAGCGAGAGAGGAAACACAAGCAGGGGGAGTGGGAGAGGGAGAAGCGGGGAGCCCGATGCGGAGCTCGATCCCAGGACCCCGAGATCATGACCTGAGCCAAAGGCAGACGCCTAACGACTGAGCCACCCAGGTGCCCCTAGAATAGCTTTCCTGATTTAAATAATTTTATTAGTTACTTTACTTTCTCAGAGTATTACTGTCAATAAAAGAAAAAGGATTCCATCTCAGCCCAACTGTGTTTGCATATCCTGGGTTTACTGACCCAATTACTTCTGGGTCTGATCCCAAGAATACCATTTATTGAGCATTTGGTATAGACCAGGTTTTGTTAAGTACTTTACATACATTATTTGACTTGATCTTCATAATAATCCTATGAAATCATAATCTATGAAAATAGATGTGATTATGCCCATTTGACAGATGAGGAAAGGGCAGGGTAGGAACATCAAATAATGGGTATCCTGCCTCTTTGTCACTTTTCATGTTGATACATGTTCACACTACACTGTAAACTCCTTATGGCATTAGGGATGGTGTTTCAGTTTTCTTTTACCCCTGAGTCCCTAGGCACATAGTTAAACACTGGGTTATTGACTGTTACAGTCATTGTCTTATTTACAAACCAGTCGGCCCTAGTTAATTCAAATAATGCTGTTGATGAATAAAAACCAGGTCTGCCACGTAGCCATTTGGCCATATATGACTCCCTGAAGTTTCATATTAATATAATCAGGATAATTTACTGAATTGTTTTTTCCCCATTTCCCTTAGCAATAACATGGTACTCCAGAGAACATGGTACTAAAGAACTGAGGACGCAACTGTCTGGGTTTAAAAATGCCTCTGGCAGTAGGTGCTTGGGGCCCACCCAGGCAGCCCTGCCGGGAGGGGCCACACTCAGTCACTAGCTCACAGGCTTAGGGTCCGTAAACAAAACGTTCCAGGGAAGCTCCTCTGGCTCTAGGTCATGTCACATAACCCTAGGAGAGAAAAGCCAGGCTTCACCTTGGGCCTCAGCAATGGCCTACCACTTGGAAGGGTAAGGCCTTGAAGACCTACCCAGGCATAAATGTGGGAAGTTTCTTTACAGTCTTCTATGTCATTCAGCTTGGCCACGATCAGACAGACTCGTAGGAATTAGGATTTGAGGTAGTCTCAGTCTAGGGCAGCATTCATTCAGGTGCTTTGGGGCCTCAGTCATCTGGAACCTGGGGTCTAAGACTGGCCCCCTGCCACAGGAGTGTTCTTTCTGCTCTGCCATGTCATCTCTGTAGATAACCTCAGGGTAAATAAGTAACTGACCCACCTCAGGGTTCTACCCTCACCCTCTGTGTCACTCCTGGGAGTACCTGGAGGTGTGGCAGAGAAAGCTTCCAGCTGGAGCTGCCTGGGCCCCTTTTTATAGTCAATAGTCACTTACTACAGCCTTGGGACTTCCAAGTTTTTCGTTTTCTCTCCTTAAATGATTCAGGCTTTGCTTGATAATAGTTTTTGTCATACTGTCTTTGTCATTTTATGTACTGACCTGGCCTATTAATATTTTAAAATTTCTGTATCAAATTTGCATGGTAGCTGTTTTCTTAGGACATTTGAATAATCCATTATTATTGTGAGGTACCGTTGGACCATCTTTCCATTTTGTTCTTTTGTGCCTGATCATCATTGTTGCTCATCCTTCTTGTTCCTGGTATAGTTCCAGCTTTTTCCATATTCCTTTGGCCTATTCAGTTTACTAAATCCATCCTTCTCTACCTACATAGAGAAAATGTGCATATTTATATTTGATAGCTATATCTATACTTGATGGAAGAAATAATACCCAGATATTTACCTTCCTACCAACAAATGAAGGTTAAACATACCCATTTATGTTTCTTATTTGTGAATCACAATTATCTTTAAATTTGTACATTAACTTATCACTTAGGTCATGACTAAGAGTGGGAGACTATAAGGGCAGAAAACTTTTCCCCTCTTCTAGTTTCTTTGGTCTAATAATTAAAGTGACATAAGACAGATTAACAGGAGAAAAACAAATTTCATATGTACAAGAGCCCTGAAGACACGAGACCCAAAGACATTTGGGTCACGCTATCAGTCACCGCGTGTCCCTTGTTGCCCGTGGCAGCCATCGGGTAGCACAGAGCCCCATGCTGCCTGGCA